>NC_058515.1:11587222-11887222 GCF_020382885.2 Scatophagus argus | reverse complement strand
TCTGATAAATGGTAGGCTGCCCAGGCTCTAGTGAAAAGCACTGTCAACACAAAGTAGTTTGCGTGGGGGGGGTAGAGTCTCATTCACTAGAGCTCATATTGTCTCTTGTATTTAGAAAACAGCATTAGGAAAGCCCTGCCCGACGCGCCTGCACTCGCATCCATCACATTCAGTGTGATTCTTCTCATTACGGTACAGACATCGCAGGGCGTTACTTTGGAAGGATTCGAGTTAGATCTTTTGACACAGTCCAGTGCGTAGGTTTTTCTCTTTTTTTGACTCCATTGTGTGTGGCTGAGCGTGTGTGTGTGTGTGTGCTGCAGGTGTGTTTGTGTGTAAATGTGTGATGACGGATGGTTGCCTGGCAGTGCACAAGCTTCAGGGTGGTGGACGTGGTGATGGTGGTGGTGAGGGGTGGGTGGGTGCTCGGCCGCTGCCTTCCTTCCTCCCGTCCTTCCTTCCTGGGCTCTGATTCTGATTTACCTCGCATTGCGTCGGTGGGAGGCATTTGCATTTTTTTTTTCTCCCCCTCGTTTATCATAAAAAGATATCACAGTCCCACGCACACTTGAAGAGCAGCACGATTCAGGGGAAGGTGGGAGGGAGGGATAGAAATAGTCAGGATACTTTGAAAATGTAATCAGTTACGGATCTGTGAGTAAGAGTGTGAAAGAGTCGGCCTTTTTTCAGAGCTGACCAGTAACTTACAAGGCTGTAATCACAATACATGTAGTCTGTTGCTCTCCAGAGCTGGTAGAAGAGAGAGGGATGATGGGGAGGGGGTGAGGCAGAGAAACAGAGGATGGAGGGAGTGAATGATTAATCACGAGTGGGGGGGGGTGTAGGGAGGATTAGGCACATGAAGGAGGGAGAGGGGGATATTGATGATGAGTGGAAAACAGCGTGCACAGGAGAACTGTTACCTCAGTCAGGACTGCCCACTGATTGCAGGAAAATCACAAAGAGAGAGAGAGAGAGAAAGTGTGTGTGTGTGTGTTTCCACATGTGAGAGAGTGTGCGTTCGTGTGTGACTTGTACACGTGTGAGTTTGTACATGGCATATGACGGTTGTAAGCTAAAGAACAAAAAGCCCGTGTCGCAGACTGGCTACTGTGTTTGTGCTTTGTGTAGTTTGCCAACAAGTTCTGTGAGTAGTCACCGCGTCACAGAGCTTCCTATTTCGAGACGAGTCATGGATGAATTTTGTCGTCCCACTGCCTGATGTCAGCAGGACAACTGGCATGTGATCATTTAAATGGGAACTTGGGCTGCTAGCTAAACCACAATATTAATCAGGGCCCTGAGGTGGGTCCTTTATTATTATTAGAGTCAGTGTGAGACTTGGTTGGTTTTCATACTGAAATTCTCAGATTTTAAAAACTTTTTATTGACTTTGAATGAGGTGGAAAAATAAATCACAAGCTGATTCAATCCCATGTAGCAGCCCTGCAATAAATTTCACCTGTTGGGAGAGTTACTTGTAAGTTTTCCTGGGAGTAAAAAACACAGGATTTTGGATTTAAGGTTTATGTTGGTAGCAACTCCTGCAACATTTCTGCACATTGGCTTTTTACACCCTAATAATTCCAATGCCTTCTTGTGCCGGTGCTTATAAATATGTAAACACAGTCTGTGCTTGCTAATGATAACATAGCTACAACACAACAATTCTGTCTACAAAGAAAGACACCGGTTTGAGTTTCTTTAAAACCATGAACCCCTCTCTCTGTCCTCAGACCTGGCACTGGAGAGGTCCATGTTCTCCTGCGTGCTCAGGCCTCTGAGGTCCCAGCTTGACAAAGCTCTGGTCGAGCTGCACAATAAGGACGGCAGCACTCAGCGTCTCACCCAGAACCTGCTCCGTCTGAAGGGGGACGCCGCCATGGAGCGTCTCGGCGTGCGAACGGGTGTCCCCGACAGCCGCGAGGTGGAGAGGGTGAAGCAGAAGCTGGTCCTTATGCAGAGGACGCACTCGCCCATCGACAAGGTGCTGCTGCTGCTGCAAGTGTGCAAGTGCGTCCACAAGGCCATGGGGTCCTTACACGGTGAGACCAAATCCATTGTTATTCCAGTGAGATTAAAGGGTTTGAAACCCACACAATTTTCAAGTCAGATAAAATGCAGATATTTGGAAACATTTTATCTGCTGTAATATTTTTAGACATGCCGTGTTTCCTGCCTGAAAGCTTCCCTGTGAAAGGCTTAAATGTCAACAGTCTTTGCAGAGGCCAGTATCCTGTCACCTTCAAAAACTCTTCAGACTTCAGACATGCAGTAGACTGTGTGAGCTGTAGCACAACCTGTCTGCTTTTTATCCCAACCTGCTGCTGCTGGTGGCAGGAAATGAACTCATCATGCCAGTAAAGTTGAATCTTTACTAAGCTGACGAAGTCTAACTATACTAAGCTAAAATTAAGCTCTTGTGTGTCTGGGGGAAAAAACAGTTGATGATGCTATGGTTTGATGGCTTTTTTTACTGCCCATACAGAAACACAGTTTTACACGTTTCCTCATTTTTTCCTCTATATATTAATACAATATAAAAACAATTCAGTTCAAACTGTCAGCAACCCTAAAGGTTTACCCTCAAACTGCCCTCCTCTTATTTTCTTTCCAGGACAGGAAGTGAGCTGGGAAGACTTCCTGCCGTCGCTGTCTTATTTGATCGTGGAGTGTAACAGGCCTCACATCCTGATAGAGGTGGAGTACATGATGGAGCTGCTGGAGCCCTCCTGGCTCGGAGGAGAGGGTACGACCTTATCTCTTGATGACTTCAGTTTATGATTTTATGGCAGGGTGCTTGAACAAAAGGTGTGATGATTACATAAATTTATCCATTTATTTAGAGACTCAGAAGTTGATATACTGCCAGTAGCTCCATTATGCAATTAAGGCTGCAACTAATGATTGTTTTTCACATAAATCTGCCAGTTATTTTCTGGATTCACTGATTAATTATTTGTTATGCCTCACAAGTTCACAAAATCTAATTTGACAATTGCTTCTTCATCAAACAACAGCCAGAACCCCCCCCCCCCCCCCCCCACACACACACACACACACACACAAGCCTCCATATTTATATATATTCATATTCATAGAACACCAACAAAAACAATAAATATTGAAATATTGTCACTTGAGAAGCCACAACCAGTGATAAAGTAGTTGTTGGCTAAACTTTACATGTAAAATGTAAGCTTTTAATTTAGCTACTGCTACAACTTGTAGTACTAATCGAAGCAGCACTAGTAGTAGTAGTAGTAGTAGTAGTAGTAGTGGTCATTATCCACCATGTGCAGACTATCTGATGGCTTTTTATGTTGCTGTGACAAGCTAAGTAGTGTACGCCGCAAGCTTTAGTCTGAAGAATATCATCTTTCTTTCATCCTTTGTTTTGTTTGTTTGTTTGTTTGTTGTGTTTCCAGGTGGGTACTACCTGACCAGCGTGTATGCCAGCCTGTGTCTGATCCAGAGCCTGGACAGGGAGCAGCCGTTCTCAGGTTGCCTGACGCCGGAGGCCCAGGAGGCGCTGAAGGAGTGGAGCTGCAGGCGGAGCCGAGAGGCCCAGAGGCAAAAGGAGAACCAGCAGAGCCAGGTGGGTGCCAGATGTTTTGACTGTAGTAGTACAACACAGAAACGCTGGCAGCGTTACAGCATGTGTGGGTTTGTACAGCAATCCGCTCTATAGCTGTCACACGTAGTAGTCCTGTGTGAAGTGCTGATTGATGTGCAGACAATAGGAACTCCCACTTATTCGGCAGTGAAACAAATCCTATGGGATATTCCCCACTGTACCAGCTCAATGACATAATGCCAAAATTACTTTTAAGAACCTGGACTTTTTAGATGTTACAATTGCTGAAAATGTCTTTTTTGGAATTTGTGTGAGAAATATAGTCCCATGCTAAGAGATGCTGAGAGGGCGAGGGGTTCCCAAAGTACAGACTCCAACCCAAAATGGGCTTTGAGGTGGCCGAATGCCACAATACAACATCTGGTAACGTAACAGCAGGGGTTCCAAACTTTAATCCAGATGTTGCACGGATCATAACATATCTCAGACAGAGCTGGGACAAAGTCTTTCCAGTTACTTGGTCTAAGTTATTTGTTGTTGATTTGGATTTGACAGTTCAAAAAGTGCCACAAAGTGAGCTTCGTCACTTTGTTGCTGCTTTTTCTTAAAAAAACATTTTTAAAAAAGCTGATCGTGTCTGTGATTTGTGATTCGACCCTTTCGAGACGTCTGTGCAGACGAACTGCAGCAGTACTGTGTTTCCATTTCATGCATTGCTATACTTCTGCTCCACTGCATCTCAGAGGCAAACGCTGTACTTTGCACACCTGCCTGCCACTCTTCATATCCTGCTTCTAAACTCCAGCTTATCTCCTACTTAAAGAAGTTTTGAATTGACATCGGGGATCGTCAAACTGGCTCCGATGTGTCACGCTTCAAACTTGAACCTGATTTGTGTCTTTCAAAACGGCACAAAAGACACAATCGGCAACAAAAACAAGGCGATAATCCACCCAAACGGGTCACACTTTACATTAATTACACTGATGGTGATGCGGGCTGAGCAGCATCAGATTATGCTACATCTCTGACAGTGGCAGGTGGGGTAGAAGAAGGGACAGAGACCCTTATTTGATTCCACTCAGGTATTGCTGCCGATGTTGTTTGGGAGAGCTCAAATATTGTGGAGCTCACACAAAAGCAGAAGATTTTCAGGGGGACGTTAGGTCATCCATAAAAATTCAGACAGCACACCTGGATTTCCCTCCTTTGCGTGCAAACACGTTTCAAATTCATTTGAGGGGATTAGTTTTTAGACATTTTTAGAGGTAATCCCTTGATCTGAGGGCCGTCAGCTTACGATGGAAAATGCACTAATGCACACACACACACACACACACACACACTCACTTTTACCTACACTCTCCTGTTATCACTCTCTCGGCCCCAGATTGGTATAACGGTCCACCAGATGCCATGGAAAAAAGGCATTGTCATCCACAACGTTTCTGTCTTGTCACGTGGTGCCTCTCCTGGCTTCAAATAGCCGATCTAACTCACCCGGCAGCCAGATTTTCCACTGACACAGGCGGGGATCAGTGAGCCAAGTGCTATGAAGAAGTGGGCGGTCAGATAACATGAAATTTATTGAGCTGCATCTACCCATCGAAGCAGGCAAACACAATATGCACACGGACAGCGAGGAGCTCAGTGACTCTGTAAGTTTTGATGATGGCAGACCTGTTGATTGTAATTGCTGATGTGTGTTTTTCTTCTTTTTTTTATGAGCATGTTTTGCCACTTGGGCTTCTGTGTGTGCTGTGGGGTAGTTTTGTATACAGGTGGGATGAGTGGTGTGTGTGTGTGTGTGTGTGTGTGTGGCAGTAAAGGGGATTCTCACTGGTTTCTCAAGATTGGATGTTTGGTAAAGGGATAATGTTCAGCATGTTTTCAGTACGTGTGTATGTGTGTGTGTGTGTTTTAAAGAGTTGTGAGGGCGTCTGTAGGTGGTTGAATCTGTCATTATATAACAGCTTAGGTAAAGCACAATTGCTGGTGAGTGTTTGAAGAGTGGCAATTGTTGAGACAGACTCGTTAGTTGTGTGTTTGAACGCGTTTTGTTCTTTTGAAAATGTCAAAAAGATTTTCTGTTTGGATGAAAGTGCAGGAGGGAGGAAAACTTCACCAGAACACCAATGTGGAGCGAGCTTAGTGCGTTATATTTGATCAGATTGGACCTGGACCTCCTCTAGTGGATTAATGCTGAGAGTTTGTCAATGAAGCAGAGAAAAGAGCAGTTTCACAGAGATGATTTTCATATACGTCTCTCGGACCTGCTGGTTGTGTGTGTGTGGGAAGTAGCAGCTTTGTTTCAGAGAGAATTCCTTTTATGAGCATCACTTAGGCTCATTTATTGTTGTTGGGTTATCAGTGTGTTTGCACAGCTCTCACTCCTCCTCTGGCTCCATCTCTCTCTCTCCTCCCCCTCTTTTGCCCTCTCTCTATAAGCCTCTTGACCTCTGTTTTGCACGAATACAATATATATTCACTGTTTTTTTTCTCTCTCTACCTTTTCTCTCCCTCCCTCCCTCCCTCCAGAGGTGCGTTCGGATACTGTTCCAGGACGGGGAGCGGAGCGCCGTGAGGACGTTGCAGTGGAGAGCCGGGGAGACCAGCCAGGCCCTGGCGCAGCTGTGCGCCTCCACCTTCGGAGTGTCCGACCCGCAGCAATACACCCTGTACTGGCGCAGCGGCGGTGAGATGAGGGCCCTGCCGCCTCAGGCCCAGCCCCAGGACCTGGCCAGCCACAGCGAGGGAGGCCCCTCGCTCTCCTACCTGAGGACCGACCACGACTTCAGCAAGATGCGGCGGCTCACCAGAGGTGGCGCCGTGGACCTGAGCGAGTCAGTGTGTGAGGAGTGAGTGGGAGGAATTGAGGAAGGAGAAGCAGGAGGAGGAGGAGGAGGAGGAGGAGGAGGAGATGGATGGTTGCTCTCACTTTCTGTCCCTCTCTCCCTCTCTTGTTCTCTCTCCCTCTCTCTTTCTGTCTCTCTTTCCGGCGGTGTGTTGTGTCTGGACTCGTTGTGAAAAACTACAGTCCTTCTCCAGACTAGGAGCAGACCTTAAACGGTAAACTCTACCCTAAAAGGACCATCATGCAGAACAGAGCAGGACCAACATAGGGACTGTTGCCAAAAGTCGTACTATGTACCACTCAGTGTGGCTGCTGGTGTAAAGGAGTGTACTATTTGTGACATGGAAAATGTGTAATTAATGGATTTGGTTGTTATTTGAAACATGAACCCAGAGTTATACCATGAAGGGATTACATCATTTAAACGTGAGGAGGCTGAAATCCAAAGACAAATTCTGTGAGACTACTGTTGCCTGGAAACAAAATCACTTCCTGTACGCACACGAGAAGGCAAATTGTCCACCGTGATGATGTAACCCTTTCACAGTATAGTTCTGGGCAAAATCTAAAAGAAAACACTTTGTGGATGTTTTATTACTTCACTTTTACCTGTAAGAGTCTGCAGATCTTTGGATGGAACCACATTGTTAAAGGCTTTGGGGATGCAAACCTTTCTGTGGCCCCTGGAATACCAGTTTGATAAAAGAAAACAAGGTGAGATGTGTTATAGCCAAGACCAAACCTCAATACCAAAGTGACAAACAAAAAGATAAAGAGAGGCCATTTTGTGACACAATGGGTGTTTGCTTTGAAAGAAATCAGGTTTACAAGCTCGAGAGAAGCTTTAAATCAGCTCTTTATTTTTAGAGTCACCCACAGAGACAGTTTTTATTTTTGCTGTTTTTTGGAGAAAAGGCACAGACTCTCCTCCTTGCTCGCGTATTCTATTAAGTGTTTTTGGCAGGTGGAGTAATGAGCGAGTAGGAGGGAAGTGATAGAAAAGCATCAGCTCTCTGTTTTTAAAACCATGTGCGAATAAAAAAAAAACAAAAACAGCATCACATCAACACACTGGGACAACCTGCAACAGATTTACTGAATGACTTGCGAATGTATTAATTTTTTTTTTTTTTTTGCGTGTCAGACTTTAATCCCTTCACAATTCATTTCACATTTCTATTCACTGCTTTTCGGTTCTGCTGTTTCTCTTGGCCGTACTGCAAGATAACACCGCGTTACAACCTGGACTGAGAGGACAGTCTGACCAATAGACCAGGACCTCACGGTGACTGGTAGAATGTACAAGTCAAAGTCACCAGCCTCTGGTGACTCCTGCTGCAAGTCATCACTATCAACTGACTGTTCGACTCAGTGTCTTTATCAATTATCACCTTGTGTATTTAAAACTAACTTTTAATTGTTCAATTTGCTGGGTAGATATCAAACCTAAGTATGGATTTGCGACATGTCTGGAGTTTTTAAAGGAGGTTCACTTTGAGGACTATGATGTGTTTTGAACATTATTGCATGCTTTTTCATTTAACGTGAAGGTTCTGCGAATGTGGTATGTGTGTGCGTGAAGCATGTGTTCATTGTGAGAGCTCACTATTTCTTTTCAGTGTAAAAACACATTACTGTATTTTGTCAGGTAACTCAGTATCGCAATAAAAATTGCAATATCTGTTCACAATGTTCTTACATCCAGTTTTATGTTGTAGTGGGATTGTGGATGTGGAGATTTGAATTGTCTTAAACGGACTTGACCACTAGAGGGCAGCACATACCACCATCGTTTTATTCTGCAGCCTTTTAACTGCCAGTACTCTCTCATGTGTTTTATGCTGACGCCCCAACAGATTTGATATTTTATTTGAATAAGCATGTTTGACAAAAAATATTTTAAAGCGTCATAAAAAGATGACACTTTCAATCCTCCCACATTTCATGAATGGATGCAAAAAAAATCTTTGTAATCTTGTGAGAAATTACAATTAAATATAAAGCTACAACGTTCCATATTGTTTTAAACATTTACATTTTTTATTGTTCTTTTTTATTTATCCCTTCACATTTTCTTCATCAGTCACTTGGTGTTTTCCCGCACATGTTAACATAACTTTATCGTTGTTTCCAGTAGTCCTTTACAGAGTAACAGGATGTCTGGATTAAATATGGGCTTGGTATTTATGGCCACACAAATGTTAAAAATAAACTGTATCACCCCATAACCTTATGAACCTTTCATGACGTATCCATAAACTGTGACAGTTCAGTGTGTCCCAAACATATTTATACTTCCTCTAAATCCTCTCTTATGCCCACCACCTGCTCATTCATAAGCTTGAAGTGCTGCCCACCTTATAGCCAGGTAATGTAGAAGTAACAAACCGAGACTCAGACTGTACATGTACATGTGGTAGTGAGGAGGGGTTCTCATAATAATTTCGCTGTTACAAAACTTCACCTCAGCAGGGATTCAGGCTGCACCTGACAATTATTTGTCATTTTGATTAACCTAAAAAATTTTTTAGCAACAAATCAAGTAATGTGTTCTCAATAAAATGTCTTGAAATAGTGAAAGATGCCTGTTAATGTCCCAGTCCTAGCAGGAATGAAGGAGCGTCATGTGACAAGTTGATATACAAATCGAAAATACTTTGATGATGCCCATTTTCCTTTATCAGCTCAAATTTTATCGGATTCCACCTCCCAGTTTCTGCAGCACTCCCAGGCCTTTTTCCTCGTACTCCGCCCGGCTCAGCCAGAAGGAGTCCTTGTCTTTCATGATGTTGGCCAGCACTGCGCCGCCCAGGAACACCATGTGTTTGCGCCTGGGAGGGTCCTCGATGCGGATCTTAAACTTCTACACGGGTGAAGAAAAAGAAGGAGAGGAGAGGTCGTAAAACTCAGTGCTCGACATGTATGTGCTCCTTTTTATGCTTCCATAGACTGTCTCTGTCACTGCTGTTTCAAGAAATAACCAACAAGATGAATTTTTAAGGCACCATGAAAGCTAAGCGTGAATATCAACAGATTTATAGGAAACTCATCTACTGATGTAGCCTTTGTAATGTGGTTGAAAGCTCTGGATTTTTTTTTTTTTATCAGATTATTAATACAAAAATACTATGTGATGTGTATTAAAATAATGGAAAAAATGCATTATGTTAACAGTATTATGTTGTTGTTGTTACCTTAATGGATTATGACATTTATGTAAAGTTATTATCAGTGCTTGCATAACACTGCATTTAATATCCTGGTGCTGCTGTGTTTTAAAATACAGATTATCAATATTTTAAACCCACTGCCACACTCTCTGGTGAAGCAGAAATATTGTGGATATTGAGCTCTTACTGATAGTTTCTCAGTGTCCCCCTCCAGCACCCTCTCCAGGTAGAGCTGCTTGATCTCTCTTTCTAGTCTGGATGGAAGGCCGGGGTACATGGTGGTCCCTCCTGACAGAACAATGTGCTTATAGAAGTCTGCCCTGCACAGAAAAATACAGATGGTAGATGGAAAAATGATGTGTTTTGCTTGCCTACATCTCCTATGTTCGAGCTGGCCATGTTTTAGTTTAATGTTAATGCAGTAGCTGTAGGACATGAGTAAAGACAGCAGTGGGGAGACCTGAGGTCAATGTCTGCTGCTTGGATGGTGTTAAACAGCAGCTCAGCTACTCCTGCTCCCTCCACGTTGATGAGATGTGGCTGGAAGAGAGCTTCAGGGGCCCCAAACCTCTCTCCACCCACCTTCACCTGTCGGCCGTCAGGAAGCTGCAGAAGAGAAACAAACAGGTCAAGAACTGGTAGGTGGATTTTTCTTTCCTTTTTTTTACTTTTGGTGCCAGGCTAACTGTTCCTCTACTGTTTTCAGTCTTTATGCCAAGATACGCTGAATGGCTTTAGCTTCATATTTGCCACACACACAATCAGTCTGCTCATCTAACTCTCTACAAGAAAGCCAGTAAAAATGTTTTTTTCCAAAATCAGATCAAAACTGAAAAATCTTTTGTGGGACTCCAGTCATACTGTGTACGTTTCCACCAGGTAGGTGGTCTCTGTGGCCAGGTGCTGCTCCTGCTCAATGTTGTATCCCACGTAGCAGAGCTTCTCCTTCAACATGCGCACAGTCTCAAAGTCAGCCGAATGGTTGAAAGCATAACCACGGAGAAGCAGGAGCTGAAAACAAAAGGTGATTTGTTAAATTAGAGTCACTTTTAGAGTCACTCTTATGCATGTTTGTCAACAGATATTGGATGCTTTTGTCAATTTGACTCTGCATCCTCAGCCCTGCACTGAGTTTCTCCCAGCTCACCTTAATGAGGTAGCGTGTGATGTCACGCCCTGCGATGTCCAACCTGCGTGTGAGGTGGGGTAAAGAAAAGCCCTCATACACAGGACAGATGTGGGTGACACCGTCCCCTGAGTCGACAACCACACCGGTCAGCAAACCTGTAGATACGATTGATTCCCAAAAGAGTACTTTCAGTGAATGAAGTGAAAAGAATAAAGGATTTAATCCAGTTCATATTATTTTCCACTGACTTGTGTTGTCTTACCCTGAGCATACAGAGTGAGCACAGCCTGAATTGCCACATAAATGCCATGGAACTGATACTTCTCAAACATGACCTCTGTGATCTTCTCCCGGTTCTTTGTGGGGTTCATAGGTGGCTCAGTCAGCAGGACCTTCAAGAAGTAAAAATTAAAAACTATATATATAGTTAAATAGCACATTGATTTTATGTTAGAGAGCTTGATGTTGAATGGTTGATAGTATGGGGTTAGCAACAAAAACATTTAGGCAAAGACACTCATGCAGCTTGTCTCATGAGCAGCTTTGTTCTACCTTGCATTCTGATGGGTTGATGTTCAGACGGTCGGGACCAAAGGTGTAGTCCCACAGGTGGAGCATGTCATCCCAACAGCGCACCATGCCATTCTCCATGGGGTAGGACACCTCCAGCATGGAGCGACACTCACTGGCCTCGTCACCCACCATCAGGTCCTGGAAGGACAGAACAGGAGGGCTTCAGCCTCGGTGCAGGCCGACTTTAAAGGGGTAAGAGCTGACCTTTCTGTCAGGTGGATGTGAGTTTATCATTGTATAAATGCAGGATCAGCACTGGAAGCTGATGTTTTTTCTGCTTTGTTTGGTTTCTGATGGGTACAATAGATAAATAATAAAGATAAGATAAGATGTAAGATAAGATAAAAAATATACTGCCGATATATATATATGTAAGATACAACACATAGCAGAGTATGGCAAAAAACAAAATGAAACAGTATGAGGACTATCATTTCAATTCTGGTGCCAATACGAGGTCTTAATTTTGACACAGATACTCTTTACTGTATCATAGTTTGAGGAATGTACAAATCAATGTCACCTTACAATGACTATGTCAAAATACAGTAGTAAAAGTCTAAAAGTATCCTGATTAAATTAATAATATTAAATTTTATTTGATCAAAGAATAACCAGACAAAGAGTCTGACTAATAGATATTAGATATTCCGCAGAGAAAATTCACGTCAGTGCTTAAAAATGATTGAGGTCTCAACACAAAAAGGTGCATTTAATGAGAGAAGGACAGTTATCTTGGGAAGTATGCCTTTTGTGTATCAGTGACCATTGCCCTCCTGCTGTGCAGAATATCTGCATGCGGTTCAGTGAGGATTACACAGATAGAAGTCTGAGTGATCTACACAACCTCAGGTTACATGAGCATGAACACTTAACTGTGCCTCAGGAAGCTAACAGGTGTACAGCTCTAAGACACTTTGATTTGTAAGCTGGGAGGTAAGAAGCACCGGAGGAGAAAGGTAGGTCAGGTGTTTAATGAGCTGAACAAGTCTTACAATGTGTGTGTGTGTCTAGACTTATACCTGTGCTTTAAATAGAATACAGCTACATATAGACATTGGTGGAGTAAGGATTCAGATTATCAGAAAATTTACTTAATGTGTTATAAGTTAAAGTACTCCTTCTGTGGTAAAATGGAAAGTGTGAATGTTGTAAGTTTCATTTGTTGGGATCACAGAGTTATAGATATATGATTTTCACAGGACAGGAATGGCATGAAAAATTAGCATCCAAACAGTAACTAATAACTAAAGCTGTTAGACGAATGCAGTGGAGTGAAAAGCACAGCATTGTGTGGTGGACTAGAAGTGTAAATGTACTTAGTTACAATCCATCACTACATATAGATGCTGATTTTTTTAATGAGAGGCTGTAAGTTGATGACTCTGTTTCATCAGGATTTCCATCCATTTTATTATCCACTTGTTGCTGTTGTCATTTATGCACAATAGATTGGATGAGGAATGTTTAAAGAATCTCATGTTATGTTTTATTAGGTTAAATTTTCCATGATCACAACCAGTAACCTCACCTTTATCTCAAAGTTGCCCACTTTGTTGGTCGACCGTATGATAGGTCGACCCACCATGGCGGGGAAGATGTGGTCAGGGAAGTTCGATCCAGCAAAGCCGCACTTGACAAACTGCAAAGGGATGTGAAAATGAAACATGAACTTTTTCTTATGTGAGAGAAAATTAAGTTCTTGTTTTTTTGCATTTCGACTGGAACTGAAAGTTTATTTGCAAAGCCCTGTATCAGTGCTTCTGCACTAAGCATTTTGTATGGATAAATTCCATTCATAAATCAGTTCCATTCAGTTTAATCTGACACTAATCTCTATCCAGGAAACTGCCCCAGAGTGTATTATCATGATGCATTTACCAGATTGTCTCTTATTTATCAGACAATGCAGCTGCAATTTCATTAAATTTTTAAAGCATGTGGAATAATTCATTCACCAACCACTGAGAAATTAAATATGTTGTTAAATTGTTTTTAAATGGCTCACAATTCACTACAGGCTATCTGCTTCTTTGCCTGGCATGACTACACCTCAAACTGTAGCGTCTCAACTTGCCTCTGAGACCACAGACACATTCCTTAGCCTGCAGGGATGCAACACATTCCAAGCAGAAGCAAAAATAGGATGCAACCAGATTCTGACTGCAGGTACTGTTCACAAGTGACATTTGTCTTAACTGTAATGTCAGGTTATCAACATTTACCCGTCACAATACAGTACTGTTTTAATACCTCAAATCACTCTTCCTGCTTTTCGTCCAATTGTTGTTGAGCACAAAGCATCACAACCATTTATGGCTGTGTGTGCACATTAGAGGCAGAGTGACAAGCCCAGACAGATGTGGAATCAGGCTGCAGTATGCACATAGTTTCACACCCTTCAGATGTTAACCACGGCATGATCCAAGAAGCAAACCTAATCTTCTTAAAACAACCACTTTAAAACAGAACACAGATGTTTAATACATCTGGTGTAAGTTTGCATCAAAATCACTTGAAGATAACATTTTGCCTGCAAGTTAAAATATACTGGAGAAAAATAAAGACAACAACCAGTGAAGCTAATACATGGTTGGGCTACTTTATGACACAGTATAGTAGTCAAGTTTGGACCATTTGACTTACCCCTGTCCCATTGTCACAGACCACCACTTTTCTCCCACAACTGTCCATGATTAAACAGATACAAACAAGATACTCCCTCCTGTCAGAACAGGAGTCTGACTCACAAATAACTAATTCACATGAATTTGGCTACGACTGACAGGTAAGCAGAAGTCTTCTGGCTACTTCTCCAGGCGTGGGTGGGATTACTGAATATGAGAACGCCCATTTTCTGTGGCCAGGGCAGCCGGAGACACTATGCTTTTCTTTTTTTCTTTCAAGGGAAACAGGTAGTGTTCCTTAGAATGAGACATTTACAAAAACAATGTAAAGTTCTGACTGCTCATTCTGTAACAACAAAAAAAGAGTTTAAAACTTATGCTTAATCTTGCTGTCAATTTTGATTATTCAAAATGTATTTTATTACTGTGTATAGTCTTTGATGTTATGCAATTATAAAAACTAAACAAAATATTTAATCTTGCTGAGTCTATTTACTTATTTACTGTAATTAGGCTGTGTTAATTTATTAATTTCAATTTTATTATTTTAAATCATCTAGTTGTCCATGCACTTGTAGCCAATTAAAGTTTCTGTTTGGCTTTTAAATTGCTCCATTAAAACAGCAGGTGGCCATATAATAATACCAACCTCATCGCATTTCTGGTAGTCTTTCATTATAGATTTTAAAATTGGTAGCCAGGAGAGACATCTTATTTGGTTAAACTTACTCAACCTTATTGTTAGCATTTATATTATTTTACTTTTCCAAGTCTTAAAGATCGAATAGCGGCTCTGAAGAGACTCTGACGACCCCCTTAATTTCTACCTTTGCGCTATAATCAAGCCAGAAGCTCCGTCTTCCGGTCGCCATCTTTGTTTTGTTTTGGAAACAGTCGCGAATCGTAAACAGTAATAAAAGTCTTCTTCGTATGTGCAGCAGAAACAATGTTTTTATTTCAAGCCCGCTAGAAGAGTATTTTGGGAATGTCCTCAACATACTGGTAAGTGTTGTCAAACAGCCTGCAGGTTATTTTCAAACTTTGTCTTGTGATTCTTAGAAAAGTGAAACTGACGATTATGCTAGCAAAACATCAGTACAAGTCTTGAAAGTGGAAACTGGTCATGTAAGCAGTGAGTTAGTGGCAAAGCTCTGTAATGTTAATCTTAACGTTATAGTAAAAATGTGGATGTTTCATGTGTTAAATTTGTGTGTTTCATAAGTAGCAGCTATGTTGAAACTATAACAGAAGAGCAAGAACGAGAGGAAAAGGTGCAATTAGAAATGTGTCTACTACTTCAGACCCACGGACAGCATTTATCAATACACATCACAGTTTGGCGACTGATATTTAATGCTGGAGCCATAGATTCTAACAAACCTCAGTGAGGTAAACATCCCATCTGCCACTATGGGATAGAGAGTGAGGATGACAGGTTGACAATCTAGATGGATAAATAGCTATACAGGTACAACAATAAAAATGTGTATTTTTAATTTTGTGGTGAATTGTCGCTTTTATAGACCTTTTCAATGCAGATGGCTTAACTTGCTGGCACAGGTTTAACCGTAATTAATTGCTGCATTTCATTGCAATGCTTGATGTGGGAAGGTGGGTCATCATCAGGGGTATTAGTTACAACTGTGCTTTTCAGTCTTTGAGCAAATGTGGTTCATGAATCTAATTCAGCTGGGAAGGTGAGAACCACTGACAAAAATATGGCATTTATACACTGTATTATGATTATAACTCTCCTTTTATCTTTGTTTAGGTTAGTAAATGTATTAAATGTAAATGGAACGCATGGTCACAGTCATAGCTTTCTACTTGATTTATATTTAGAAACACTCTAAGTCAGCAATTTTGGATAAAAATAATTCATTTATTTACATAAACATTTACAAAATACATCTTTTCATTGTAATGCAGTAATGTGTTATGACAAATTATGGTTTTTAAGAAAGACAGCAAACAGTTAGCCTTTGAATGTGTCGTTTTGACATGAGGACACAGTCATGTCTGACTAGGTCTCGCTGTTCTCAGATGTAATAGGCACATTGAGTGAAGACCAATTAGTGCTTTTACATTCTCACTGCTTCATCTTTTCTGTTTCAGCGCCTGCAGGATCGTCAGAGCCGTTCAGGAGCATCTCCAAAAAGCCTGACGTGTTTCAAACAGTAACCGAAAGAGAAGTGAAAAAGGTAAAACACGGTTGGTAACAAAATGCTTTGTAGTTTAGAAGCACATGTGCATCATTAGTTACAAAAGGTCTGTCTGAACGTATGCTGAATGTATGTCGTTATTTGTGTTACATTGCAAAAGAGTGATGCCCTTAGTTCCTTTTTAAGGCAGTGAAATGTGTTAAATTTGTCACTATGTTTACATGCACTTCATAACCTGAGTACTCTGAATAACAAGATTAAGGTAATAATAATGGTCAGCATGGGCAAAAAGACACTGTTTGAAAACAGGTCATGCAAAAATGAGCAAACATCCAGGTTATTCTTATGCGAGTAATAAATGTAACTTATAGGCCTTATGTGTTTCTAAAAGGCCAGTTAAATAGTTTGCAGAACACTTTCACCCGTCAGCATACTGCTGTAACCTGAAGTCAAGTTATCAATGTGCATGTAAATCTAAATGTAGTTACATGTACAACAGCCTACTCAAGGCATTGTTCTTTGTGTCCTCACAGTTTCAGTACAAATTAATTATGTATATTAGATAATAACTATTAAAATGACCTACGCCAAAATATTTACTGAAATAGTATCAAAACTTAAAATATTAATATTCACATTATCTAAAGACCATTGGCATTATGTCTATAAATACTCTGTTTGAGCATTTAAAAACACTGTTATTCATGGAGAAGTACCCGCTCTACTGTATGTTTCCTTATCAACAGTGCTGAGTCATCGTCATCAGTAAACTAATTCATATAACAGTCCAGGTCATGTGCCATGGTGCTCTTTTAAGTGCATGTTGTTCTTGCATATCATTCCCACAGCCACATCAAGTGGCCTCCTCCTCATCCTCCTCCCACTGAGAACACCTCCAGTGTGTCCACAGACAGTTCAAGTGTCTTTAACATATGTCTGAGTCTAATGGCAGACAGCGCTCGCCGCTCTGCGTGGAACAAGAGTTCATCCAGGAAAAGAGTCTGTCGTTTCAAGACTCGAACTCGCTGTCGCTGCTGACGGAGATGTCCGGGGTCAAGGCTCCTGTTCCTCTGCGCTCGTTCTCTGTGCTACAGTCGCTGTTCTCTGGGCTGTCCAGGTGGTGAGGGGAGTTAGGCAACAAGTGGGGGTGATGGCGGCGCTCCTGATGGGAGCCGTCAGGTGAGCTCTCAGGGGGCAGGATGGAAGGATCCTGCTGCAGTCTGGGTGGAGGGAGAGACGAATGAAATCAGAGTGAGGTCCAACACTGGAGTATATGTGACAGAGATGACCTTCAAGCAGACACACGCTTACTTTGAATCATAATATCAGTTTTTTTGCCTTTTAGCAGACCTGCTGAAGGACGTTTCGGTTTTTAATGTCCTTCTGCTTCTCAGAAAATGTTTGCACAACACAAGCTAAAGCTATAACTCGCATAAACAACTAATCCTGAGTCACAACAAACCTTTTCTTTATGCATAATTAACATGCCATGTCATTTTTTGGTACCTGTTCTTTGCGGATGCAGCGCGGTCTCTTTGGCGGCGGTTCTTGAACCAGTTGCCCACCTGGGTGGGTGTTAGTCCTGTGGCCTGGGCCAAGTGGCGTTTCCTGGACGGGTTGGGGTAGGGGTCTTGGAGGTACCACTCTCTCAACAAACTGCGAGTTCTTTCCTGGAGATCACATAGAAATGTTTGGAACATTAGAGCAGATACTTCATTATATTATCTCCTGTTTTTTTTTTTGTTTTGTTTTGTTTTGTTTTTTTTACAATTTAAGTTTTGAGCACTCAAACTTTTTCTGGTACCATGAAAAGACACCATATGTTGTTTTGATATCATCCTATTAAACCACAATAATCTTATCACAGTCATATGATGCTCAGTAATCGTATTAAACTGGCTTTATAAATAGATGATTACAATCTACATTAGAAGTATACATAACAATGTATATCCACTAAATGGGATCATGTTAATAGGCTGATGAAGAGACTATCCCTCCTGAGGTTTGGGATTTAAGATTAATCTATGAACAATACTTCCCTCTGCCACATGAGGGAGATCACACACATAAACACCCACCCTAGATGCCAGGTGGAGGCTTATGTGGTTTCTAACATACAATATCTTAACTTAATCTTTGAATCCTGTGAAACAGTCACTTTTTGTCTTTGTAGCTCATTTGTCTAGTGAAATTTAACAAATAAATGGTGCAAAAAGTACAACCAGTCAGGTTCTCATGAAGCTGAACAATGAAAATGCCCCAGTGTTTTTCATATACAAAGTGATGGTCAAGAAGCTCCACACGTCTGGATACTACAGATTATTGTGACACCTTTAGTGGTTTCGGACAGGAAGCCTGAATGTCGTGCACTGTAAGTTTGCTCTTAAATATGGAATAAATGTCTCTCAGTGTATTGGCTGCTGGATAGCAGATAGGTGTCTTACTTAGACTCCTGCAGGTCTGCCCTCATAGCCAATTAGTGTCATAGCCATATTTGAACAGAGCAGCTGCTAAATAAAGATTAGATTAAACTTTAATGACACTGGGGGGAAGTCTGGCCTTTGTAGCTTGCTGAATGCAAATGTTACAGCAAAGAAGATTGAGTATAAAAATGAGAGCTGCTAGTTTTGCAACTTCAGGAGCCATACTCTGTCTAACAGTACGTCAGTATGCTGGTTAGGAAAACTAGTACGAGATCTCTGATCTTGCAGCAGGCCAACATGCTTTATTAGACATCAGGACAGAAGGAAGAAGGATAACCACGGCTCTGGCTATGATCATCTTAAGAGCTCAAAGACCAGGCTGCTTGATACGGCACCGCCAGGTTAAAAAGCAGAAGAGAGCAACTCATGGTCAAGTTTCCAAAGTCAAGATGCAATTTCATGTTATTTAAATGCGTATTATAAAACGATGTCACTTGAGGAATTTTTATTCTGAGTTAACTTTTTGCCCAAACATGGGGAACACGTGGGGGTCCGGGTCCCACTACGTCCCCCTGTCACCATCAGACGTGTGGGTTAAGTTATAACGTTACAACGCGTGTCGCTGCGTTACCTTAAAGCAGTGCGTCTTCTGCTCGCCGTCCCAGATGGTGCGGGGCAGGGGGAACTTCTTGCGGATCCGATACTTCTCCACCGGGCCCAGCGGCCGCCCTCGGAGCCTCTCCGCCTCTCTGTAGTGCGCGTCCAGCCACAGGTCTTGAAGCTTGGCGTGCGACTCGCGCGTAAACCGGTGGCTCTGGAGGATCTGGTAAAGAGCGTCAAAGTTTCCGCCGTGGAAGGCGACCAGCGCCCTCGCTCGCATCACAGACTCGTGTCGGTTCAGCGCTTCCCCTGCCGAGCCGGGGACGGCGGCGGGCAGGGACCAGAGGAACCTGCCGAGGCGCTCGATGTCCCCGGTCTCCTCTAAGTTCTCACACACACGAGCGACCTGGTCCGGTGTGAACATCGGGAGTGGGAACATGTCGACTGGTTTCTTCGTAGTAGCTCACCGACAAAGTTCACAAGACTGCATGAAATGATGTAGGCTATCCAACCGTGCGTAAAGCTCCGTGCGCTCTCTGCGCTATCTATCTGCGGCCTCTCTTACGCAACTGGGTCTTTCCTGTTAGTTGGGCAGTTGTTTCAGAGAAGCCTGCGTTCAGCTTCGAGAGGCGAATAAAGAAAGAGGACAAGGAGTCAAACTGTATTTATAGGTGGATACAATTAGCATCTCTATGGTTGTTTTGAGAAGGATTATGCACCCCGGCCATTAGCCTCTTAGTGGGGGGTAGTGTGTACAGAGGTGACTGGTTGATCAGCTTGTTTGGCTTAGCCTGAGGATACGTTGACTGCCAGGATGACTGCAGTGAGCAAACAAGTGAGGATAGGTCGGTTCTGGTGGAGATGGAGCTCTGCCTCAAGAGGAGACGCTGAGGGGAGTAAATGTGGAGTGAGATACAGAAAACGGCAGGCAAAACTCAAGAAAATCTGAACAAGCTAACAAGGAATAACCTCTTTCTGGCCTTTATAAATGAGTGAAAACTTTAAAATAATTAAATGGGCCCAGCAGTTACTCACACACGTGCATGGCACAATTAAACGCTCATGGTCATGAAAATCTGTATCACATGTGCCTCGACATCTGGCCGAGAGGGACACGTCGGGGCACAAAGCGATTCCTGACCAGCTAATACCCATGTAATTAAAACAGACATGGTTGCACCTATAGGCCATCCTCTTGTGACCTCTTGCCAGACCAAGACATAATGAAAACCCCTGTAGACATCAATGTGCGGATGAGCAACTCCAGGACAAGGAATTAATGATCTGCTGCATGGTTCAATCCTTCTGATCTCAGTAGCTCATTAATCAGTCTTAGGATAATTTTCTTATTAATCAGGCTAAGGATCCTGTAAGCATCTGTCAGCTACAGTGCAAACTTCATTTGTACATTATTGCCCAGAGGAAAATTATTTGTTTCAACAAGCATCAGTGGACCAAATCTTGAATACAGAATGTTAAGTTCTAGACATTAAATTTCATTCAAAACCTAGAATAAGCACCTCTGATGGCAGACACAGATTAGACCCTGGATTGAAGATGAGGCTTTGCATAAAGGTTGCAGTCAGGTGAAGGATCATCTGGTTTAAAATAAGGTGAAGCGGGTTAAAATCTCGTCTAGAAATCTGTCTAGAATACAGATATGAACCTGCCAGACACAGAGCGCAGGTATACGAACACCAGCAGTCCCAATTAGTGGATGCAAAAAAGAAAATGTGAAATAACCCCTCTGACAAAATCAGTAAACATTACATGTGTGCCATACCTACATACATATTCATTTCAGTGTAAAACATGATTTAAAGACTAGAAAATTCAGCCAAAGTGCAAATGAGCTGTCAAACTGTGAACTCTGTGTGACAAATTTTGTCCCAGAAAAATTAAAAGTTGTCAACTTTGTCAAGATAAATTGTTTTGTGTTCTTTAAATATTTGCTGAAGAAATATAGGGAGATGTTACATGAATTAAGTAATTAAAATGTTGATTTGGTGTGAGTTTTATTTTTTTCTCAGCATGGTAATTGTGAGGGAGGCTTCGTCTGACAGCCTTTTGCCTCCTCACCAGCTGTGACATTTTCTCAGTTTTAAACAGCACCCATAACAGTTGCAAAAAAGAAAAAAGATTTATAAAATTGTTTCTTGTAAGCCTTTATTTATAATCTCGGTTTGCTCGCTTGGTTTGTTTTGTCAGCGACGTTAGTATTATTTTTTTATCGTCACCACTTTTTAAAATTATTTTTCTTATTGCTTTCTATAATATGTACATTTCTGTCCAACCAGCAGCCCCAAACCCATAGATATTCAATTTACAATAAAAAAAGCAGAAAATTCTCACATTCAAGTGGCCGAACAGAGAAGGTAGTTACTAGATAAATTACTCAAACCAATTAATCGTTTCTCAGACATGTTAATATTTTGTCAGTCAACTAGCTGAGTAATCCTTTCAGCACCAGGCACAGAGGAAGCTTTCCAAATCTGCTGCTCAGTGGAGTTTAGGGTATAGAAAGCGTATAAGAATTACTTTATAAGCAGTTGGCAATCATTTGATATGTGTTAGATCCTAAATCTAGATTAAAATACCAGGTGGGATTGGTGGGCTAATGGAAAGGTGGGGGGGCAGGAGGTGTCGGTGCTATGTGCGCACAGAAGGAGAGAAATGAGCTCAGTGAAGATCATGCTCACGGCTAATCTAACCCTTCCAAGTTTCAGACACTTCGCGCCACTGACCACCACCACCACACACACACACACACACACACACACTCACTCACCTTCATTACAAGAAATCCCTCGACTCAATCTGTTTAACACTTTGAGAGCAGACTGAACCAAAATCTGCTTAAGCTCCCCCAAGCTGTTGGAACAGGATGAGTGGTAAGATGGTGATGGGATGAACAGACGATGTGTGTTTGAAGAGGAGTAGGGGAGGTGGGGGCGTTAGTAATATTTTTTGTAAAAAAAAAAAAAAAAAAATCATCACTGACATCACTTATACCGTCATCACTGATTTATTAAACTGCTGCCCTCAAGGCAATAATGACTTTGATGATTAAATATGTAATCTCAAGGCCATTTAAATTCCTACTTGTCACACCTTGCATAGAGGAGCGCTGAACTCCCACTGTTCAGTGCCAAATAAGCTGTCGCACAAGCCACAAAAGATGTTGACAGGTTTTCTGTCAGTTTGTCATGAGGTGTCCCTGGAAAAAAGTTCGATTTTTGTTTGAGCTGCCTTTCATACGGAGTGCTGTGTCACTGTGACATTACAAGAAAACAATCAGGATTTTACTTTTACTTCTAAGGCAAATAGTTCAACAGTAACACTGTAGTCTCTGTGTTTCTCTGAAGCACTGCCAAAGATAAGCCATGAAAAGCCCACAAACAAAACAATTTTCACTGTCCCTTCGCAGCAAAGTTTGAACCCGATATGCCCGACTGGACCGTTTCTGTGTGTTCACATTTCTAAACAAACAGGGTAGTTGCCTTTCAGGGTAGTAGAACAAGAAACCTGAAATTGCTTGTGGATGTGAAGCTGTTTGTATGTCTCTTGCCGTATCCCAATTTAGGTGGCGACTCATCTAAAGGACATGGCACTTGGACATGGATCTGATGGCCAGACCAGCAAGACAAAACTACCGGTACACTCAGGCGCTCCTCATCAACTCATGAGGTAAAAAATTCTTCATGTTTACTACCAGGAAGTTTACCTTAAATGATTGACTGAATGTAAATTTCTGTGGAAAATCGTAGATGTAATGTTGTCTCACCTCAGCATAGGATCCAGCATGTTTAGACACGATTTATACCTTGAAGAAGTTTCCTCATGAAAACCACCTGATGAAAAAACATGGTAAACACAGCCTGTTTGTATGATATTTCCCAATTACATGCCCACAGTGGATTATAAGACAAAGGAAGCTGCTAAGGGTGCAGCAGTCGTATTATGTGCAAAAGACTGTGAGAGTATTAAAGGTTCAGTAACTTGAACATTGACTTTCTAGGAGTGACACAAACCTTGTTAGGCTGTATCTGGTTGTGAAATGTACCTTTCACAGGATCCAGTCCCTGTACCAGGACACAGCTTATGAGTATTAACTCTATGGTGGACTCTATTCCCTGCCTTTTGGTCAGTATAGCTTTTAACTTCCAGTCAGTCAGCTACTCACACCAGGGCTAACAGGATAAATGAGTAAAGAAAATGGCTGGAAATGTTTTTCGGTGGCTGACACTGTTATAGAATCAAACGTTCAGTTTCACTTCAATGTAGTGCTTACTGTGCTTAACCTGTCTTATGAAAAATGTAGTTATAAAACCTTCATGTGCATGGTGAGTTTTTTTTTCATTTGTTTTTGGCTTGGTTACTAGTAATCCAAGAACAGACTGTGGAATATGTTGAACTTGTTAGCAGCAGAAAATTAATACCCATAGACACACACACACGCACACACACACACACACACACACACACGCATACTACCTCATTGGCTGCACCCATACATTGTGGAACCCCACTTGGCATAATTAATTAGTGGCTTACACAGAAGCCTCCTGCTTAAAAAAATGACCTGTTGATTTTGCCAACAGGCAAAGCAGGGGGCTTGCATCTGTGTGTGTAGCTGTGTATGTGTGTGTGTGTGTTTGGGGGGGTATTACCATGCTGTATAAATCCACACCAAGCACAATTAACAAGCAACTGGGAGGAGAAGTAATTAGTATTATCTGCTTATCACCATCAACTTCTATTCTAAGGAAAATGGGTTAAAAAACACACAATGACACACACACACACTAATTCCCCCCAGGCAAATGTGTAAGGGCTAATTACAAGCTCATTTGCAACTCAATAGCCGCATCCTCTCAGACAGGTCGATCCCCCCTGCATCCTCCCCTCCCTCGTCCTCGACATACTGTGTGTTAGCTTTACCTCTCAGTCCACGCCGGGGGCACTCGTCATGCAAACGACAAAAACTGCTTCACCAACAGTCTCTGTATGGTGAGAGAGATGAACATCTCTTGATTCAATTGACACAGGTGACAAAAAAGTAAATTTGAACTGAATTTTCAGCAAACACTATTGGGGCATTTCATTAAAACTTTAAAACCAAGGTTTAAAGCTAAAGTTATATGCACATATATTTGATTGTGTATAAAGTGGGAATATGTCCTACCACTCCGAGTATCTACAGTGTTATTGGCTGTGGTATATTCAAAGCTTCTGCTCGATAAACAGTTTCTGAGGCGTTTTGATCTGGTGGGATCTTATTGGAGCAAAGCTTGAGTGCATTTAAAGTCTCTGTTTTGCTGTTTTGGCATCAAAAAGGACACTGAAATTAGCAAATATTCCATCTGAGAAGCTGAAACGTGAGAATTTTGGGCATTCTGGCTTAAAAATGACTTTAGTGATCAAGTTATCGCAGACGAATTTGAAAGTGAAAACTTCTTCTTATGCCAAATAAACAATTTAAAACCCTCTTGGATTAACTGAAAAGTTGAAAATAGGGCTGTCGTTTCTGAGTCCTTGAAAATTCTACTTTTTTAGAGAGGCATCTTTCCCGCAAGACAGCAGCACAACAAATGTGTGATGATCATATAGAATATGATGCAGTGTTGTAGTTTAAACTGACACCAGTTTGTGTAAAGCAGTTAAAATGAGCTCAACCTCAGAATTTCAGTAACCTTGATTTTTTCTTACTTTTAAAATACATCTTTCAGCGTGTAGGTCTTGTTTAAGGGAAACATTGTTAATGTTTGTTTTTTTTTTTGTTGAAATGAGTCCACTTTTGAAAACATTTCAAGATGTGTATCAGGAGATAACAGACTTCTGTTGATCTCTTCTTCATACATTGTCTAACCCCAAGAACTTTGGATCAAGACAGATAGATAGATTTAGAGAGAAGTTTATCAATCAAGAGGTCGGTTTCGTTCACTGAGTCACTCGAGACTTTTTTTTTAAGAAGTGCTGTGTCACTGTGACATTATTATAAATGCCGCCTGTGTGAACTAATAAGCGAGTCAGAGCAGCAAGCTCTTTTACACCTCAGGGTATGAAGAACGAGATGTTTCGGTGGATTTTTGTTCCCTCCGGCGCAATGAACCACGCCCAAACTGTATCATGTTCGCTGTTTGAGGATCAGCTTACCACCAGCTCACGGTTAGCTGGCAAACTCTAATTTAAGCCTTTAAAAAATAGCCCAGCAAATCACTGCTTGCTCTGGATTATTTGTTTTCTTGTTCGCCTGTTCCATAGAGCTTTTAATAGCAAGAGCTGACTGTCTGAGTGACACACTCAGTGATGTAATTGGCTGAGGATCATTTTGAGGCTTGTTAACACTTAACAAAGCTTGGAAACCCTTTGACTGTTTGTTTGAGAGAATCAGATGAGGGAAATTATAGAAATGTGTTCTCTCTGTTTTGTAGTGATTTTTTTTTTATTAATTTGGCCAAAGCAACATTAACATTTTCATCTAAAACTTATAAAAGTTAGATGATTTAAAGGAATTTGTGGTGTTCAGTAGCAAACACTTAAATCAAAGTTTATGACTGTCACTGTATTTAATCATGTGTAGTCCTTGCTGAAGTATCACTAGGAGTTTGAAAGTTAGTTTCACAAAACCCTTGTTTCATATCTGATTTGTCACTCATTATCTACGTTTTCATCAGTTTATCGGTCGCTCTTAGGGGTAAATTTAATCATTCAGTAAAGCTTTGATTATTGCTCTCGTTTTTATTTTTGGTTCAACTTGACTTTCTGACATGAAACGACACGACAGCAACTTTCACAAACAGCATTACAAATTATGTATGGGTTTTCAAAAACATTAAAAATGAAAAAGCAGTAAAATGTACAAATGTTTTGATGAAAAAAAGTCATGAGATTTCATTTTATATTTTCCTTGAATATTGCATATTATTATGATCAAACTGTCTGTCTTTGGCATAAACCCTCCTCTTCTTCTGCCTCCCTCCATCATCATATGTAACAGGTGTTACTGGAGTTGTTTAGGAATCCTGAGGGATTTAAGGTGGGACTTATTCTTACCTAATACTATAATGCTCATTAATTCCTGCTTTGGTGACTTACGTCCCCCTGATCCCCTCTGGTCAGGCTGACCCAGCCCGGCCCATCCTCGGCCTGCTGACGCGATCAGGGCCTCGACAGAGCGGCCGCTCAGCTGTCAGGTGGGAAGAAGCGCTGGGCGGATCATTTGTCTTTCTGAGGGAACTTGCGGGTCAAGGCGGGAACACGGGGTCGTAAGAGACAGCTACATGGCTGCATGGGGGTGCCACTGATATGAACTTTGTCATGACCTTCCAAGCACAGGATGGTGTGTGTATTAGATTTGGGCCACACTGTGTCCAAGTAGTGAAAACAAATAGTCCCTCACTGCTAACTTATATTGATTTTGTCAAGTTGCGCTGTTAAGTCAAGCTCGACTAAGATTTCATTTAATCTCCTGTGTTACTTCTGCTATACTAAGTATATGATCCAGAGTAAGAGGTAGGCCACATCTGCATCCATATTCAGTTTGTTCGTTATGGCACCAGCAGCAAGGCGTAATTATATCACTGAAATCCTTCAGGTAATCTTTGAGACATTGTTGGCACACACCCAGTTTGTGTTGTGAAAACATTGGAGTAATTGTATCATAGCTTCCATCATCTGCTACTGAATGACTGTGATAAATGAACCCTGTATTAGTGCATCGATCGATGCAGCATTAACTCAATCTGGACATGGCAGCCACTGTAAATCAGTGTGTGTTGTTATGCTGTAGTGCTTCACTTTGTGTGTGTGTGTGTTTAAATGTCCAGCAGCACAGCATGACACCATTCAAATGCAAGCATGATTACTTAGAACGATTACTCACCTGTGTGTGTATGTTTGCGTCTATATGTCTAGTGTGTGTGTTTTCCCGCTGGGTTCATGTGACAGCAGGGGTGGGAGGCTAAGAGGCGCTAGCTTGGTGAGAAGGATTACCTATATCTGTTAGGCCTCCTTTTCTTTCCCCGGGGCCATGTCACGTCTCATTACTTCTGTCCTCCAGCCTGGATAGTCTGGCTTGAGCAGGATTCATTTAAAATGCGGGCAGCCTGGGCGTCCAAGAACACCAGGTTTAGAGGCAGAGCGATATGCGTGCCCTTTGCCTGAGAGGATTTTTTTCCAGTAAGCAGACAGGTAAACTTCTTCCGAAGCTGGCATTGATGGCAGTTAAGCCTTCACTTGTTTAAGTGAAACGGATGGCTGCATCTCAGAGGGCGACATGCTGCTCTGCGTGGGGTTACAATCTCTTGTTCTGGTTGTGTCATCGAGAAAGAACGCAGCTGACAGACCTGTGTGTAATTAAGTATAGCATTGCACGCATCACATGTATGAGGAAACGAAGAGGTCGGGGGTGGGGAGGTCATAAAGGAAGAAAACATGGGGGTGGGGGACTCAAAAAGGGCCTTGAAGTTGTAGTCGTTGAAGTCACTTAATAAGTAAAAATTGCAGCCCGACTGTTATATCGATCAGCTGAAGTATTGCCCAGTATTAGCCTGTCACACATGGTTTTGGTATTGTTATCCTGTATGTTGTCTGATATGCACCAATATGAAAACTAATTTATTCTATAATTTATTCTGCTAATTTAGAATTTTATGTTTGCTCTAAAAATGAATCCTGCCTGCTTTACATATTTTTCCCTCAAGTGTTTGAGAACCACATTTCAAAAAATGTGTGTATGTGTACACATATATCATGTATTTCTATCAGAATTTTTTCTTGCTCCTTTATTTTGTGGTTGGCATTGGAAAATCCAGTATTAGTTTGGCTCAGGTAAAAACTTTCTTGTGGTTTCAGCTTCTCAAAATGCTCTGGTTCTCTGTTTTGGGTTATGCTACTTGGACAAAACCAGATATTTGATGAGGTCAAACCAAAACTGTGACAGGCATTTCATTTTCCTATTTGTGACATTTTTAGAACAAAAAATTAAATGTTCTAATATGCATAATAAATTAATATTTGATAATGAAGCTTTTTAAGTCAAGCAGAAACATGAAACATTCTGTTTCATTATTCTCAAATGTGACTATTTGCTGCTTATATCTTATCTTGCAAAATAAACAGTTAGAAAACATCACCTTGAAATTGGTGATTTTTTTATACTCAACAAGCATTCGATTTATCAATTAATCAAAAAGTCATCAAGACATTAATGTGCATCAAGTGCTGTTCATAACAAACATTTGTTTTAACTTGCAGGGGAAGATGTACTTTAGACTTGCTTTAAAATGTTAATTTTTAACTGTGTATTATTGTTTAAACTCTCCAACACACAGCTCTAATGTGGCACATACACATAGGCTGTTTTATTTATTTTTCTAATATTATTATATATATTATATTATAAATCCCCTTTCAGACATTTAACAAATCATTTATTCAATAATTGTAAGGAACTCTTCAAGCACTCCTCTAAACCATTTGGCCTAATCACTTGCAAATCCTTCCAGTCAAGTGGCTCATTAGACCAAATCACTGATGTTAAGCTGAGTGGCATAAACATCCCCTATAGTTCTTTTCTCTCCAAACTGCTGTTAGACATGCTGCAGGGGGCAAACAACCATTTCATTTGTACTTATGTTTCATTTTGCAAATTCCTTTGATCAGTGTGGGTCACCGAGTCCTTCATTTATCACCCATTCGCTGACCCAGAAGGGCCTGTATATTTGCGTCTGTATTTTGACCCTTTGCTCTCATTGCCCTCGCCTGTTCCTCCCCCTTCTCTGGAGAAACCCCCTGCCGCCTGCTCATCTCGCCCTCCAGCTGGTTCCCTCCACCTTCCAGAAGACGCAGAGTTCTCCCGGCCTTAGCAGGCCAGCTAATCTAGATGGCGGGATGCCTCCCTCCTGCTAGCATACACAAGAGAGGGCAGCACTAATTGCTTATGTCGTAAAGCTCCTCTGACCCAGAAAAGCCTCCACTCCCCAAAGCTGTCGATATAAACCCCACTTTACCTCACCAAACCTGCCTGTCCTGATCCCCACAAGCCACTCCCTGATAACATTTCTGCACCTTCTGCCACATTATTAACACCCGGTCAGGGTGGGCAGAAGGAAAGAAGAGAATGAACATGAAACACATGAAACATGACGTCTTTGTAGGGCAGTATTTTTTTGGGGAGGGGGAAGGATGCCAGTGGTTCATGATTAATGACTAACCAAGCTGATTTTCTTTCAAAAATGCAGAGTAGTCAGAAAAAGGTGAAAAAATGATGCTGACTGATTTGGTAAAACTGGATTTGTCAGTAAGTTGGATAACAATACAATACGATACGATAACAAAACTTTCCTAATAATCTTCCACAGAAATACCTACAATATTGCTCAGGACTTGCTATGAGGTTGGAGTACATATTCAAAGGAGAAGGCACGATGTATTTAGCAGAAAGCAAAAGTGCCTGATCTTTGGATAGGTGAATGATGATCAGGTGTGCCCAACAAAAGCTGGTCTAAAGCCAAAGCATGGACTTGCGTGCTACTGGCTCTCGTGCGCCTGCTTCATTACTGAGCCCGGTAATGAAGGCTTAGCCATAAAACGCTACCGCGCCTTGGCCAGTCAAGTGCCGAATGTCACACGTGCTGTACTTCGTCAACAGATGGCCAACGATTGGGCAACTTTAAAGCTAGGTAAACAGATATGAATGTTTTTCATTTTCAACTTTCTAGGACCCGCTTTTGTCTTAAAGACATTTAAAATGACATAGTAAAATACTCAACAGGAATATTAGGTGGTTGCTCAGGTGTTGCAACTCTTTGATTAGACAAGTAATTCAGTCCGTATCAAACTGCAGTCTGACTGAAAACTCCTCAAAGTCCACTTTAATACAGATCTTAATTACTAAATAGGAACTTTTAATTGGATGCTGGACTGACTCGCCCTTTAATCACCCATCACATGCTGCTGATGCAGGGATGCCTTTAAACCCCCATCTTAAGCCTCGTTACACCACAGGTTAATGTCAAGTGTGTCAAGTGCTTGGTGAACGATACTTCTACTGATACCTTGTAGTTTTTTGTCTTTGCACGCAATTTAAGGTCAAACGAGTGGAATCTGCTTTTGTTTGTTTTGTTTGTTAGGAACGTGTTTCTTAGATATTAAGCGCAGCGGTTCTTTGTTTTCCTGCCCACAGCTTGTCCACCTGCTATTTAAGTGATACTCAGAGATACACTGTTGACATTACTTGTCATTAGAAATCCCTCCGGTGAAGTTAATTGATTGGATTTGTGTGTTTCCAAGTGCTCAAAGAGCTTTCGGACAACTTGAGGTTGTTGTTCAGTAGTTTGAACAACAGACGAATGATTGACACTTATCGGTCAAATAAAAGTCATCCGCTCGGTTTAATAGAAATTCCAACAACACATATCAGGCATCGTATTTTGTGAACACAAAAGAAAAAAAAATACAAACAAAAAGCATTTTCAAGTAAAGGGGAAAAAAACACAAGAAATAAAGCACCACATCACATCATCACACAGGGTAATATGTTGAAATCTCACTCCAAAAATACCTAAATAAAATAAAATAATAAAAATGATTGTTAAAGTGATTCTAAAACAAAAACATGTTCCATAGTTTTTCCCCACAAAATTAAAAATTATTTCGTGCTACAGGTTTCTTGCTTGGGGTCAATAAAAAATAGTTAAACCAATTCCAGTTTGACAATAAATATATCATGAACACTACAAGTGGGGAAGGAAAAATTAGTTAAATCTCTCCAAAAGTACATAACAACTTAACACTTAAAACACTAAACAGACCCGAGTCGTAGTCAGAGTTTAATACTGTATGTGGTTTTGTACCAGTAAGTTACAGAAAAATGTGTGAGATCAATAATGTGCTCGTTAGTGGCGTTGAGATAAACAGTTCCACGGCAATCCTTTCGACGACACAGGCTGCTTTTGTTCGAGTTTCACATCTAGATTGTGCAGTATTTTTTAATCAGTCAACCCACTAGTCATGCTACATTCCTGACCTCATCATACGCTCTTAAGGAGGTAGGAACCCTAGAACTACATGATATACCTTCAGATCCTCAGTGTTATAATACAGTAGTTTTGCACAGTCTTGGTGAAATAGTGTTGTATAATGTCTGTGTAAAGTTTCCCAGTGCTCTGTTGTGCTAATAATCTCTTTTGACAGTCTGCTGCAAGACCAAGGACTCCCAGGGTTATTGAAAGTTTTGAAATGTGCTGACAGTTGTGGCGCAGAGCAAATTTCCATCCCCACGAGCGCCCAGCAGCACTGGTGTTGTATAATGCCTGTGTTGTGCTGTAGTGTTTCAAACACTCACATCACTTACACTGAAAACACTCAAGTGCCTGACACCCTCTGGTGGTCAGCGTGCATCACTGCCACAATATTCATAAAGACTTCAGAGTGGGGGGGGGGGGGGGGGGGGGGGGGCTGATTCCCACTGATGCTGATGTTGACGGTCAGACTGAATCACCATTTTGTTTCCCTTCATAGTTGTTGCTGACCAACTGAAAACATCTGGTAAAAATGTTTGAAATCAGGCAACACTTCTGTAGACCCCTGCCAGAATTTAAGCAAGCAAGTGAAAGCAAATAGCACATTTTATCTTCTACTACAGCATGACGATTGTGCACCGTATCTTTGCATTAGCCAGACAGATGGCCTTGAGGTCTTTAACTACATAGATGGACGTGTTATTTTCAAACAGCCAGTCATTTTGTTTCATTTTATACTATATTTGCAGAAGGCTGTAACAGTTCTGTCATTGGTACAGAAATATCCCTTTTCTTTCCCCTTAATAATATTAACCTATTAACTACAAATCTGACATTTCTATTGGCTAGGGATGAAACAATATTTAGTAATCAGATCAGTTATTAGCCAAGGTGACAGATGACCGAAATTCAGAACCGATGTACATTTGCAGTGAAAATGAACATCTTAGTGTCAAAATTTACAATAACCACTAATGGAGTGTAACAATTTAGCACAATTTAGCCATGCACTATTCTGAGGTACTGACTTGATTACTTGAGTATTTTTTGCTACTTTATATTTCCAATCCACTACATTTTGGAGTCAAATACTGTACTTTTTACTCCACTACATTTATTTGGTAAGTGTTTTTACTAGTGACTATGCACAGAAAGAAAGGCGGCTACATCAGAGCCAAAATGGTTAATTAATTTTATGGGCAATCACAAAATAAAAAACACTGATTCTGGTGATTAGAAAAATAATAAATATTGGACTGGATATTCTGACAGTCTGTTTGTTTGACTGCACAAGGGGATGACTCTTTGTGATTTCATTTGGACTGTTATCAGCTGTCATGAAATTCGAAACCTCGTGTGAAATAAGGACATTTGTCTCTCAGCGTATATAGTAATATATTACTATATAGTAATATATAGTCTTACAGTCACAAGCTCAGAAATGTTTTAAAATAGAAAACGTACCTCACATGCTTTAACATTTAGGTCAGTCAAATACCATGGTTTTTAGAGGACAGTAGTCTCTTGAGTTTCCAGCCAGAATTCCAGTCTGGCATGATCATTTCTTCCTTTCAGTCCCAACTAGCAGGATGCTGTCAGAAATCCCCAGAGAACATTTCTCTGCTGCTCATTTTCAAAGGGAGTTGAAGCAAACCCAGAGTTGGATTAGACTAAACTCCTACTGTGCCATCATCACACTGAATCATAGAAAAACTAGGACATTTTGGGCATGGAGAGCCTGACTGGCAGCTGAATCTGTTTAAAATAAAAATGAACGTCTGTTATTTCTGCAGAAGACTGATTCCATTTGGGAGCAGTGGAGGCAGGATTTATGGTGCTCAAGTTGTCTCAGCATCGTCGGGTGGAGGATGGATATTTGGTTTTCAGGCCCTCTTTGAAGCTGCGAAACAGAAGTCGGTTGCGTTTGTTCTCTTCATCTTTCTTGGCGTGGAACTCCCCCTGGATCTTGAAGCCCCGGTGCACCACAAAGGCTGAGCTCAGCACCGAGAACCTGTATCCGGCTACGTGGAGTTCGCAGGTCTGGAGGGAGATGGATGGACAGGAGGAGAAAGCAGACATGGAAGTAGATGAGACGGTAGACAATGAATGATGGACAAAACTGAAGCAGCAGAGGCAGAGATATTCTGACTTTTAGTCCTTAGTATGGGTCAAGCTCCAGAAATACTGGATCCATATAATGCAAAAGTGAAAAAACTATTGGTTGTTAAAAAAAACACAAAAGCAATTTAAACATGTCACCTTCTTGTTTTAACAATTTTCCTTTACTGTTATTCACCTTTGACAGGCCAAAAGGTTCGCTGATTAATCAAGAAAACATACAGTGCACAAATCAGTGCTGGAAATAAATTTGAGTTGTGACCTGAGACAATGCAAAAGCCAAAAAAACCTCTCTGTGAAGGAGTCGCATGCTGGAAAGTGTACTTCTGATAATTGCAACTGAATGCCACAGTCTTAAACAGCTGGTATGTGGATCTGGAGTTTTCATTTTTTTCTAATCAAACTTAGATTTCTAAGGTATTTCACACACACATTTCCAAACTGTACAAACCTGGCTGATGCGATTGAAGCCATATTGCTTGAAGTTCTCATCATAGAGGGGTACAGTGTGGGGCCCGATGTAGAAAGGCTCCCAGGGGTCCACCCAGGTGAGCGTATAGGCAACCTCCAGTGTGCCTGTCTCCCTGACGTGGCTGTTAACCCACTGTGAGTAGTTGGTTGGGGCTTGACAGCGAGGACACAGCTCTTCATAAAACGGCCGGACCTCACCTACCTGATAGAGCTGAACCAACTCTGCCTTGGTGGCAGGCATCTTCCTGTCATGGCGGATCTCGAAGGCAGGTAAGACAAATACTTCATCACTGGCAGGCTCACGCTTCACGATCATGGCCAGGAACTGCTGATGCAGGTCGGCGCTTGGCATCATGTCGATGTCAATGACCAGAATGTAGGAGGAGTCTGTGCCACCTCTGGCAACATTACGAAGAAGGTTGTTGGGGTAGGAGATGTTTCCGCTGATGGCATAGTTCTTGTATTTATCTCTGTGGGCCTCCAGTCTGGAGAACACAGAACCACAGTCTTCAAGTCCTGCAAAATGCTCATGGTCCTTTTCAGGGAAACTGGCCGTCTCCCCTGAGAGGCAGACCAAGTGGAAGTCCACCAGGGCTTGAATCTGAGGGCAGAAGAAGCTGAGTGCATAGACCAGAGCTGTGGCAAACTTGACATCTTGTCCATGTGCGAATATGGCCACAGAGAGAGGGTTTTGCCACCTTTCCAGAAGAGATTCCAGGTGATGCAGGTTGTTGATGGTTGTGTGTGTGGCTAGAGCCAGGACATTGGTGCTACGGTCGGATCCTGGTTTCTGATTCGTGGTGAAATCACTTTTGATCAAGTTCTTGTACACCCGGTACTGACCACTGTTGTCAAAGATCCCACCAGTGGACAGCGAGTATCTCAGACGCTCCTTCCGCGAGTTTTTCTCGGGGTGTCCATTTTTCTTTCCCCCAGAGCCTCCAAAGAGCTCAGAGTATCGGTACCGCTGCTGCTTACCGTGAAACTTTGATAAGAAAGACAGGTATATGAGCTGCAGGAGCGCCACTATCAGCAGAGCACTCAGCACCACTTTGAAGGCGGAACATTTCTTGGAGAGATGCATTCCAGAGAAGCTGCAAACTGGCTAATTACTGTACGTAAAGCAGATCCACACACCGGAGCAGGCTGCCGTTTCCTTGAGAGCTGGCTATTTCTGTCCGAGCGCCCCAGCTAACGTTACCTACATCGCTATCATGATGCTAGCACGGCAGCCTATTCGTCTGGAAATGAAACGAATACTTGACTGCATATTTTGCTGGTTGGTGGCAACGCTGCGCCAGGTTTTCATACGGCCCTAGACAACACGAATAAAACGGCGGAACGATTCCAGTTTCCGAGATCTCCATCAAAACACAAATCAGTTGTTAACACTCATGCGCCTACTGCTGCGACAGCGGCGCATGTAGATGCGTAATAACCGTAACACAGAGAGTAAAGGCGCAACGAAGTTCCTTTAGCGGCAGCATAAAGGGCTTTTGCACTTCCTCGTAGGCTAGCTGTTAGCTGAGGTGGTGCTAATATTTACGGAGTAGAATAAAATTTTGTTTCACTAGTCTACGTGAGCTCAAGACAATTAAAGCAATTACAATATTAAACCAATTTTACCAATACAATGATTTTTTACTTTAACTAAGGACGTAGTGATTTCATGAAGTCATCAAGACGAGGTGGCCGAGTGGTTAAGGCGATGGACTGCTAATCCATTGTGCTCTGCACGCGTGGGTTCGAATCCCATCCTCGTCGGGTACCGTTTTTTGCTTGTTTTCATTATGTAGCATGTCTCGTTTACCTAAATTTGGGCTTTTATGCTAACGTCAACTGTTAAATCTTGTTTTGTTTTGTTTTTTACTTATTTTACTTGGTAAATATCATTTCACATACCACTGCACCATCAAACCTTTGTCAGTGTAGATAAATATGGAGTATGGAATGATGTAAAGTCGTTTTATTCATTTTAGATATGAAATGAGACTCCTGAAACAATAACCATAACAAGTAGAAATAAATGAAAAGAATGGAGCCCCAAAAGATACAGATGTGAAGTGAGGTTGTGAACAGTGGGCATGTAGAAAATGAGTTCGAGCCACATAGTGACAAGGATAGACGGCACTGGACAAAAGCACAATTTAAACATTCTTTAATTAATGACCATCAACAAAAACATTTTTGTCCTTACAACTACACAAACAGTGTGAACAGCACACATCAGGTCCTGGGCGGCATTTCCTAAATTAATTTAAACACTCGTAGCTGAAGCATGTGCTGCAGATCAGAAAGAAAAAGACAATTTTATTTTGTTGTCAATGACAGGGCTTTTTTATTATTCAGGGGTGGTGTTAGCACTGACTTCTTATCAACGAATGCTCACATCACAGCATGCGCCTCAGTAACCAGTGAACACAAACTGACCACACACCAACATTATGACTACAAGCCTACAGACATTCTGTTTATGTTCATGTTCTTATGTGTAAATACAGTTTTAGGAGTCATGAATAAAATGTTTCATAGAAGGAGGAACAAAGACATATTCATTTTGATCTATTGTGACATGTTTACAGTATAATCTCTTGTTCATGCTCATAACACATGTTGTCAAAATGCCTTCCAGGACCTGTGCTGCCTTGGCAAGGGCGATTCTTTGCAAAGCTCAACCTACTTTAGGGCCCTAAGAAATCAGTGTACTTTGATAACGAGTGCATTAAGTTTAGCAGAAATCTCACCAATCTTAAAAAAAAAAACCAAAAACAAAAACAAAAAAAAAGATGTCCTGTGAAAAGTTTTATTTTTGAACCGAGATTTTGTGATTTCCAACTACGTTTTCAGTACTCCAGAAATCATAAGGCCAAACTGTTGCGTTCCATTGTTATGAATTATGACACTAAAACGCCAGCTCCGCTTTTAGACCCGCCTCCTTCGCTGTCTCTGGAAGGTGCCTCTGACTGGCCTTGTGACTCTCCTTCGCCCTCCCCCACCAGCCGGATGTTGTAGCGTTCCCTGTACTCTGTGAGCTCCCGTCCTTTCGTCTGCATCTGTGTGTTGATGGTTTCGATTATTTTGGAGATCTGCAGAGGGGAAAAAAAAAGGAAGAGAGTGAGATCTTTGCTAAGAAATCTTAGATTTGGGCCTGAAATTGTCTTCTGACTTATTTTAAGTTATGTTAAATTTATATATTGAAAGAAGGTAATTGTTATTACTACATTACAATGCTACAGATATGTAGACGAAAGTGTTAACGTTGAAAGTATTGACACACCAACGCACTTTGTATTTGTTCATTTGTTCTTTCATTCCCAGGTTAACACATTTCACATGCGTCTTTTAAAGTTAAAGTACCAGTACATTTGCTTTTCTTTTCTGAATCATCACCTGTTCTTTGTTGGTTTCCAAGGCTGGAAGAACTTCTTTCACCGTCCTCTCCACCAACACTCCTCCTACGAGACGAAAGCACTTCCTCGAAGGGTCCACATCCTTCAGGGTGTCAATTACTAAGCTGGATGGAAAAAAAAAGGTGTCAGAAAACAAAAATGAATCCATCTAAAAAGATCCAACTAGCTGGTCAGTTTTCTGGTCTGGTAAGGAGACTGTCTCTTTCCACAGATTTGGAACATCTGCCGCTAACCTGTGCTCGTTGATATCCATCTCCAGCTCTGCGGCTTTAGAAGCCATATTGCGCTGTTCCTGACGCATCCTCTGAAATGTTGCCACCACCTGTCACACAAAAGCACACTGTCAGCAACAGTACAGACTTCTGTCGGACATGTTTGTCTTTTTTCAATTACGCAAATGAATTACAGAGTGAAATGTAAAATTGCTGCTCTTATTGTCCGTCTTTATAACTGACATACATTGGATGTATGGCTGTTGATAAGTCTGATTATCTCTGTGGGTTAGGGTTAACCCTGTACAGTATTTCCATTTTAAATATTAACACCTTTAAGTCTGTTACATTTATCTGACAGTTGTAAATACTAATCACTAATCACTTAGAGGTTTTGACAGATTTTACAGATTTAATACAAAACATGACACATTGTTTTAGTTTAGTTACTTAATGCATCAGTTATTCATCAGAACATTATTCAGAAACAATTCTGAAAGTGTCGATGTGAGCTGTAGGGAACTGTAATGGATGGATAACTGATTATTTAAGAAAACAATCAGCAGACAAATTAAAAATTAACATAAACGGTTGGTGGAGACCGACTTTCAGCATATCTTGCTTATAATATTCTAAGCAAAATAATGTTATAGTTTTGCACTTTTACAAAATACATTTTTGACAGAGTATTACATAATGGTATTACTACTTAAGGAAGTGATCTGAATAGGACTTGGTGTACCTTGACGTTAGTTAAACAGGATTGGGTGGTCTTAAATGATAAAAATAGCTTCTCCCTCTGCCTTCAACTGGACAAGACTTACTATTCAGCCAAGTACACCATCCCACTTGAGGTGTGTGCTACTTTAAATGCACCTGTGTCCTATGAAACTGTTAATTATGAAGCCATCCAGCGGCAGTCTCGTTTTAGTGCTATTAAGATGAAAGACCTCACCGTGGCTCGCTCTGCTGTAACGTTTTATGGTGAGAAAGCAGAATGAGAGCCGGATGATGGCGATGGGGAAGCTAACATTAGCCTTGGCTAGCTGGGAGTCAGATTAGCAGCTTTGACTTGACCCGACACGACTGAGCAACAACAACAACGAGTGTGCCGATTAATGCAGCCCCAGGTGGATGTGAGGGTACCTGTTCGGCTGTTGGACCAGACTGTTTTCCACCGGCGCTGCTGCTGGATTTGCTACCCGTGCTGCTACTGTTGGCTGCCATCTTGGAAGGGTGTTGTTGAGAAGGACCCCAGGCAGGATGTGTAGGGTCGGTTCACAAGAGTGCCTGTGTGGAAATGCGGTCCAGTTCGTAGCATTTCTTCTCCTTAGATTATGAAGACGGTTAATGAAAAAGTCTCATGGCAATATATAATTATGACTGACGCCTACTTATCTACTTCCGACAACCCATATTCTGAATGCGGAATAAGCAACATAAAATCTTCCGGAATATGGACTGAATATTTTGTTTGCAAACTAAAAGTCAGACTCACTCAACACAAAGACAAATACTCTCCAGCAGGTGGGGGTGGTGTGACTTGCAGCTGGTTTCTACCCTGTGATAACGAACAGAGAAAAAGAAGGCGTTCCTACTGTACAGTGAACACACTGAATCAAACTGCTAACATGACCAAACACTGACTAAACAGGGAAGGTGAAACACTGGGTGGGTTACTTGGCCCAATGCTCTCGGTCAGGTGCATTTTGAGAACATCAGGAAAACATCTGGCCTCTCGTCAAGCTTGGAGACACCACATCAAGCAGCAAAACAGGTCTGTTTATTATTCATACAAGAAAATGTATCGTTTTGATAGCTGTCTGCTCGCACTCTATAAACCTAAAACAAAGACTACATTTGTGTTGTGATTTTAAATTTGGGCAATTCAGTTGATGGAGCATGAATAAAGTGAATTTTAGTTCTGATATTGGTTTTGAATCAGAACACTTTATTTATCTTTGGGGGAAATTGGTTAATGAGAATGATTTAAATACCCCCATATCCTGTAAGCTCACAGTGATTGCAAGCTGTACTGTATTATACCGTGATATATAACAGACTAACTAGTGCAGTTAATGATCAACCATGGTCAACCTGACCCTCTTTGCCTGGCACTCAGCTTCTGTTACTCGGATCTAACAAGAACCTCTTCTCTGCGCAGGATGTCGACTTCGTGTCACCCAGTGGCTGCAGTGTGTCAGATGACAGCCACACAGGACAAAGAGGCCAACTTTTCTACCTGTAAACGTCTCGTGGAGGAAGCCAAGGAGCGAGGGGCTAGCATGGTCTTCCTGCCTGAGGCCTTTGATTACATTGGATCTAGTCAAGAGGAGACACTGTCGCTGTCTGAGAGCCTGACAGGAGACACGATCTCTCAATATACTCAGCTGGCCAGGTGGACAGAGTTTTCTTATTTTCCACTCCAAGGAAATGTTCTCATAGCTCAGGTGTCTTGTGTATTTAACTTGGCTTCCTGACATCAGTGGAAAAGTATATTCAGTCCTTTGCTGCTGGAAGCTCTTTTTTTAGTAGACGAAAGATTAATTACTCTTGCAAAGTTCCATTTTGTTTGCAAATAAATTGGCTCTGTCAAAGCAAAGTTTTGTTGGTGAAAAATATTCAGAGCCAGCATTTTATTTTGCTTCTCCTTTTCTTGAGGCAAAATATAATGTTGGCTTTGTGACTTGGCTCAGTAGGTTTATGGTAACTTGGTTTAAATATGTACCTTTACAGGATGTCTGCTCCTGCTTTTTAAAATGAATGTAAATCCAGGCTCTGTGTTTCATGTGAAGAAATATGGAGCCTTATTTATGATTCCTACAGGCATCTTAACTTCTCCATCTTCTTCCAGGAAGTCGGAAGTGTGGCTGTCTCTTGGAGGATTTCATGAACGAGGGCACGACTGGGAGTCTGACAGACGAATCTACAACACTCACGTCATAATTAATGATAAAGGTGCTGCCCACTGAATGATTTCTTGCACACACAGTAGTGCACTCATATTTGTTGATTTTTATGACCACGACGTCCGTGTTTTCCCCCTGATGATTCTTTTTGTGATGCACAAATGCACGCTCACACGGACACACTGTCATTACACCCACAGGCGACATAATTTCAGTCTACAGGAAGTCCCATTTGTTTGATGTGGAGCTGCCAGGAAAAGGTGTTTCCCTTAAAGAAAGTGCCTTCACCATCCCAGGACCCTCCCTGGTGTCTCCAGTCCAAACTCCCATCGGCAAGGTGTCATTTCATGAGATAATAATCCTCACCAAGTAGGCCTGTGTGTTTGTCTTCTTGTTTTAACCACTTTTATATTGTTGCCACAGGTTGGCCTGGGCATCTGTTATGATCTGAGATTCCCTGACCTTTCGCTGGCCCTGCAAAGACATGAGGCTGAGATTCTGACATACCCATCTGCCTTCACTGTAGCAACAGGAGCTGCTCACTGGGAGGTAGGATTCACTGAGAGTCATGATAAGACAACTGGCTGTTTACTCAGAGTAGGCTAATGTACTGTATAAAGCCCAGCAGGCACAAACCTCATGTGTTTATTCCCAGGTGTTACTCCGCGCACGGGCAATCGAGACCCAGTGTTTTGTTCTGGCGGCGGCGCAGGTCGGCCAGCACCACGCCAAGCGCTCGTCGTACGGCCATGCCTTGGCGGTGGACCCCTGGGGTGAGGTGCTGGGCGACTGTGGAGGGGAAAAGCCAGGCATGGTGCTGGTGGAGATTGACCTGGAGAAGGTTAGAAGCACCAGGAGGAACATGCCGGTTCGACAGCACCGCAGAGACACTGGTTTCTATCACAGTCTGCAGACGGCTTGACTACGAGAGGTTCAAAGTCACAGAAGGGACAGCAATTACAGGCAACAAACTAAACAGGATGTTGTGTTTCAGTAATGTCTTACAGGGACAAATATCTTACAGGAGACTAGCTAATAAAGTATTGCATTTGAAGGGGGATCCAGGGTCATATTTCAAAAATATAACTTTTATTTCACGCTGTTTAGCTTTCTACCATACTGCGTCAGGAGCACTTCAAGTGATTTTATTAATTGGAGATCAAAACAGAAATAAATTTTAGCTTGGTAGTTATTTTAGTATACTGTGAGAGGAAAGAAGCATACATTCTTGTCAAATGAAGATTTTAGTGAATAAATATCAGGGAAGTGTTAATATGGAGTTGTTATTCTGAGCTGTTGAGCATTGGAGCTACTTGTTATGGCTAAAGCAGACATCAGCCAACACTTCTTTTGTTTCCCCCTCAGCTGCTCTGGTTTAACATTTGAGCCATTTGTCATCACTACAGTAGATTATCTTATTTCTAGTTAAAAAGTTACATTTTTCTCTATTCTAGTTTAAAAAAAATCAGCTCAGACCAGATCAGATGAGATATTACTAATAGTGGTCAATAGATGGCACTGTTGGGCAATAAGAATGTGAGAAACAGGAGGAAATGAAAAAACCGTACAGTAAAACATTCCTGCAAATGAAATTACTGATATCTGTTGATCTGTGGTACTGAATGGAAATGTACAAATTCAGCTGTATTGTTTAAATCACAATCTGTTTACTGAAAGATTATAAACTGAAACATTTTGAAAAAAAAAATCACATTTGTTTGTCTTTTGCTTCCAATAGGAATCAGTTGGTTTGCTTGATGGTAACACTGTCTTTAAGATGCAAAATGATGATATCAGATAATAAATCAAGTGATGGGAAAATCTTTCCACTGGCACCCAGAAACTCTTTCTCTACAAAGCTTAAATCATCATACCTTTGCTTCAGAAGGCCTGACAATAACACCCTTGATTTTTAAATTAAAATATGCTTCATATAGAAGGAATTTGCTTTGGTATGTATTTCATAAATACAGAAAATGAAAAAGTATATGAAAATATATATGTTACATATCTGTAGAACATTTGTCAGAAGGCTCCACTGTGAGCTTCTATTTATTTATGAGCTTGGATTTTCCTTGGGATAAATAAAGTATCTATCTATCTCTATCTTTTGGAATTGAACAGCTGAACCAAAAGTCACTTTATTTCTATTTCCAATCATTATTTAGCAGAAATAAAATGTATAAAAGCATAAAGAAATGTCCTGATAAATAACATAATAAAGTTTTCCATTCGTCAGTGAACTAACTCAATAAACTAATTGATTCAGCAGAGCACAGCTGGTCATTTCTAACTCGTGTCCCGGCCTTTTGATTGCAGTCACCGGATGAATAATTGATCAGTTTCTCTCCTTCCTGCCTGCTTTACTATCACAGACTGTGGGTGGTGGGAGCTGTCCGCCGCTGCCGCCGCTGCCGCCGCCGCCGCTCGGATGGGAAACAGGAAGTGAGCGTCACTTGACACAGGAATGGGACTGAAAAAAGAAAACACCATCATGATGAGGGGAATGTCAGACCCATTCGTGTAAGGAAACAAAATCCTCGCTTCAGCTCAGGAAAAGGATGAATTGTCGTGTCCGAGCTGGATTTGAGGCATCAGGAAGGTACGTTGCTTGTGTTTATTTGTTTTTTGTTGTTGTCAGATTTAAGTTGGAGGTTAATGACGGTTAGCTTGATTTGTGTTATAGAATAAAGGTGTGTGTCTGTGTGTTTGAGTGTGTTTTATCATCCGAGGCCATCCACCTATCCAACCGTCCATCCATCCATCCATCCTCCTATTCAGTGAGCTCACAGGTTGATTTCCCATCCTCCTCGCTGCCCGAACAGGTGCTAGCTTGCTTCCTAGCTAGCCTCCATGCTAGCTTGCACTCCTGCAGTTTGAGTGAATTCAGTGGAATATTCTCAGTTAGCCTGTGTGCATGTCTGAATGTATTTGCCTGGTTCATTTGGCGCTTTGGTGGCCTTCTTCTGCGTTCAAGGGGGAGGGGAAGTGAGGCTGGGTGAACGTAGAGCTGCATGCAAACAGTTCGCTTTTGCTTTGCCTTTTTTGTGGCCATTTTCACCATGTCATGCAGATGTAACGTCAATGCACGCACGGCTAACTGTTGGGAAGGACTGTGTGAGGTTGTATTGCCACGCTGGCTCTGGCATGGTTTTTGGTTGTTTCATTGTTAGCACTGAAATTCAAGGTTGGTTATATCTTCTTCACATCCTGCCACTAAATGTAAGGGGTGTAACTTATGAAAGTATTTTGGTTTGCCTTGACTGGTTCTTCTTCTTCTTCTTCTTTTTTTTTTAATTAAGTTGTGAATATCGCCTGAAAACAACACAACATGGCTCATCATGCTGTTCGTTGGCCTTCACTATAGCGCTCACATGATTAGTCGATGAATCAGTTAGTCGACAGAAAATTATTCAGTAATTTATTTTGAAATGCATTCGTTGATTAAGTCATTTTTGGCGGAAATGCCAAAATTTCACTTGTTACAGGCACAGTTTGTTTGCTCAGTCCCCTCTTATTGTAAACTGAATAATTTCTGGACTGTTTCATGGATAAATTAAGTAGTTTCAATATATATATATAAAAGCTGTTTATTGTGATTGTAAATTGATGTTTATCTGTGTAGAGACAAGTATGTAGTGTGAACAACTGCCACACATATTGTAATTGTAAATTGAATTTGCCTGTTCCTGCATTCAAAATACTCATGAAAACAAATCTTTATCAAAGTCCTAACATTTTTCTGATACTGAAATTTTGTGGTATTAAATAAACGCAGAAATAAGTAAGTCACTTTGGCTGGGGCCTGATAATATGTAATTTTGTACCTATAGAAATAAAACTCAGTTGACTTGACTACATCCTATAATTAAAATAATTTAGTCTACATGGGCGTCCGAAGATATTTAGCTCACAGTCATATAAACCACACAACAGATGTAAACCCTCCCTCATTTTGCATGTCCAACATGCCGAGGTCAGGGGATTGTACATATGTACCCGAGTACACCCAAGTTAATGTTTCCCTGCTGTTAACTGTTCTCTCTTAGGTATTCAGTTGTATATTTATGATTTATGATTATCCGGCTGTCCTCTCAATGCACAGTCAAGAGTCTCTGGCATCTTTTACACTTTCCCCCCAGAGGTTACAGCAGGTCAACTCATAGGCGCTGCAACGCTCCTTATTTGATTTGCTATCGTTGCTGGTTTAATCAGCGCTCCTGATTGTGTTATGTTTGTCTGGAGTGTTTCCCTTCCTTCTGTTAAGCATGGCCTCAGAGTTTCATTCACAGTGGGACAGTGAGACGTCACATTAAAGTGGTTAACCCCCCCCCGTTTGTATATGACAGGTAATCTCAGAAGCAGGGGGTCATATGATTATGACATGATCATAATGAGATGTGAGACCTGATCTTCCTCATTGATCAGCAGCACACAATTGTCGCATGTTGAGATACCTTCATGAACTTGAAACCAACACTGATCTGGTGGATGTTGAATTAGGATTTCCTTCTCTTTTTTTTTTTAAACATTATGGGATGTGTCCATTGCTGTCTCACAAGCGAAATGGTGTTCTCAGACTGGCGTAGGCTGGATGAAATCGATAGCTGAGAAAGACACACACACCCACAGAAGGCTCTCTTGAATGGCTGCTTCTCTTTTACTTTCGCTGCAGGCCAGATCAGACATGTTTTATTCATCTTTCAGTATTCATTTTGTAATTTTTGCATGATGTCCATGTCTCCATCCTACTCAGTCATCTCAAGTTGCAGCCAACGGTCATTTCACTAGTAATTAGCCTGTTATTTTTTAGGATAAATTAATTATTGTGATCAGAAGCTAAAAAGTAAATGTTTGCCTGTAAGAATAACAATAAGACAGCCGAGTTATGAGTTCACAATAACCAAAATGAAAAAAAAGTGCACAGCCTTCAGCACAATGTAGAGGCACACAAACATGTCTTTTCAATGTAAAAGGATGTCATTGAATAAGCGATTTATCCTTTCATCGGAATAGGAGGACAGCTTTTTAGCTTTTTGTAATTAGCTTTTAATTTCACACAGATTTTATTTTTTTTATTTGTTTCAAATCAAATATAACTGAACATTTTGACCAAAAAAATTACATTTTTCAAAGTCACTTTGAGCTCTGGTAAATTGCAGTGGGCATTTGTTATAATTCAGTGAACCAAGATGAATAGATTACCACTTACTAATCTCATCCACTGAAAACTGTAATTACTCCATGTAGTACCTGACATTTATTGTAAAGAGAAGAGTTTATTCAGAGGATTTGCACTGTGGTCCTTATTTTGTCAAAGTGACATCAACACATGACTGCACAACCTCAGCGCTTAGTCAGTGTCAGTGATGCAGTCGGTCCTGCGATTGGCTCCCTGTTGTGTTGGAGCTGCTGTATGGCGGCTGGTGTTGCTACAAAGCGATCCATATATATCGACCGCTCTCCTTCCTTTTGTAAAGGATGTGTGTCAACTTATTGGCCCCGTCAGTGGAGGAGGTGTGAGCCCGTCAGGTAACAGGAGGGTGAACAAAAAAAACAAAACGAAACAAAAAAAAAAAACGCTGAGTCACAGCCCAGCAACAGCCGTCAGGACAACACCTCCATAGTGACCAGGCAGAGGAAGATACGTGCAACGTTTTGTTACCTCGTTGTTGATTACACTGCTGTTATCGACTGTCCGCACACACACACCCCTCCCTGTCCTTTGCTTATCCACATCCTCAGACAGAGAAATGAAATCTGACACGTTGGGTAGTAGCTCTCCAATAATTTACACACTCAAGTCTCCCTGGCAGGCTGTTTTGATTACTGTTGCAAAGAAAGCGGGGAAACATGAAAAAGTAGGCTGTCATAATTACTGCTATCAAGTGTCACCAGCAGAGAGAAACAGAAGGAAAGACGACAAGTCTTTCTAAAGACCACCGTTAAGAGGCTCTAGCAGCACAGTTCGTTTAACACTGGGGCTGTCTGTCTGAAAAGGTAATTGCACACCTTAAACAGGCATTTGCCGTGTGAATTTGCAGCATCACCTGTTGTGCTAATGTGGGTCTTCTCTTTAAATCCAAGAACGACCAACAAAAGCTTAGTTTTCGAGTCCATGCAGTCAAAAGAGCTAAAGGAAGTTCGGTTTGTTTAAGCAGAATGGTTTTAATGCCAGTCTGGTGCTCTGGGCCACATCTCAATGATTGTGCAGCGTAACTCGACTTCACAGGGCAAAGACAGGGCATGAGTTCACCAACAAGATCTCTGCCTCGACACTGACCCTGCAGACAAGCTAAATTGAATTCATGGCCACGCTGATTTGATATAGCTCAAAGGGAAGTCCTGTTTCTTGGTGAATCAGTGTGGTTGTTGTTGTTGTGAGGAGAGTTTTTGTCTCACATTACAGCATTTTCACCAGAGAGAATTAGTGGTCCTCAGTTTCATTGTTGGTGATTGGAGAGAAAACGTTTGGTTATGATAGGCTGAGTAGGGATAGGGTATTACTATCATCCTAAATTGTGTAAATTTATTTGTTGAGGCTGCAGTTCCCCACAGCTAAAGGAAAAGGGTCGTCACTGTTGCCTGGGCCTTATTTGGGCTTACATTAGCTTACTGGATATTAATCAGCCAGTTGCAGTACAGAACTGCCAAAGATAAAGTGGCCGACTCACTACAGATCATCATCACAGTATTTCAAAAAATGAAGGGATACTTTAAAAATAGTTTGTTTGTGGTATATATTTAGGTTAAAGCAAATTTTGTCTCCTAAAAGTAAAATATTGATAATGATATCAGCCTCAAAAGTGCAGACCGAATTTTATTGTGAGTTTACAAAACTGACAATAGTTTTGTGATTGTAGCCTAGTGCTTTATCCCTGTGTGGTGTCTGTCTTTGTTCCTGTGGTTGGCTGGCAGACCTCCTGCCTCCCCGGTAGGCCGAGACATTGGAGACACGACGGGATGCCCGCTCGCTAGTAACCGAACCTTCAAAAGCATGCGGCGCAACCGGACATGCAAACACGTTTGACAGACTCAACCCAGAGACAGCAGCACAGCAGCAGTTCTCTGCTTGATTCACTCTCTGAAGGCAGACATTAGACAGAAAGCACATAGCATTGGTGTTTGCTGGTGAGTCAAATATTTAATGCTTTTTTGATTTTTTATTAATGTACAGATTTGAGATTTTTAAAATGTTTGCTTCATTCTGAAACACACTATTTCTTTTAAAGCTCTTCATCTCTTGCTGAGATCCTCAAACAGTGAAAGTACATTTTCTCTTCACCTGCTTTGGCATTCACTTCTTTCCATGAACCCTTGCTGTAATCTTTTTGTTACAAAAGCACTTTTCACGGTTTTAGAGAAATCCACCTCTGTAATTGATTGAGCTGACTCCAGCTTTTTCTTTTTTTCACTTCCCCTTTTTTTTTTTGTTTTCGTAACTGTGGACTTTCATGAATGTCACTTTTCAAAGTCTGTAGAAGTTTTAAAGTAGGAAACCAAATCCATTCAGGTTGATATGGAGGGAGCTTAAAAATCTATTAGGCCTGAGTCTTTTGTCACAGAGATATGGAGGAACATAGAGTCACCTGTCAGACTGTAAAGGATTAGAGAAGAGCAGTCAGGCTGCAGAAACAGGACACATTAATTGTCTGTCCTTCTCCTAAACTCTTTTCCTCTCTTTTTCTTCATTGCTTTGTGACTCATCATTCATCGAGGCTGATATTCATATGAATATCTTATCCGTAATCTTCGGGAGTCCTTGGTCTGTCATTGTGCCTGGCCTGTGATGATCATTTCAGGTCCCAACTGTCACCACCCGAGTCACGTTTGCGAGAACTGATTCTGGTGTAGTTTCCACGTTCTCCACAGGGGGGTGATATTTGAGCAGAGGTGAGGCGCTGTGTGTTGACGCACCGCTGCTGTCTTTGGTCCAGCAGTGTTATTGTCATCAGAATCATCCTCTCATTGTACAGAAGGATGTCCGTGTGCCATTTTAATCCCTCATTTTATAAATACGCCACCTGTCTGTGCAGCGAACAGAGCGTTCAACATCAAATGTCGTGAAATTTCATGTATTGTCGAAAGGAAGCGATCAAATTAAATAAAAGTTTAATAATTTATTCTATCACTCTCCATTTTCTCTATTCTTAGAGATTACGTGGTTATTTTATGGAAGAAATTTGGAAATAATTCTGAAATTACTGTGAAATAAAACGGTGCAAATAGAATTGACTGATGGAAGAATGCTGGCAAGTTGATTGAGATGTTGGCTTTTATAGCAGGTGGGGCTGATAGTTTTTGTCCTATTAGATTTATTGATCAGGTCCAAATGTCTTTTTTCCTTGCATCTGTGTTCATGCGATCTAAATATTTGTTCTAAATCATTCCACCTCATTGCAGCTGTGGGGCTCATTAGGTTACTTTATTTCATTATCATCATCATCATCATCATCATCCAACCTCTCGCTCTCCATCTCAGGCCCCCTGACAGGCCGCATTCATCTGGAACTCTAATGGATCGTCTGTACCCCTGCTCTCTCATTCTGCCCACACCTCCTTCCCTTTTTGTTTTACTTGATCTTCCACCGCCCTCCTGCAGTCACAGTGTTTCTGTCAGGTTGTCCCTACAGTCTCAAGGTTATCCGCCTGTGAATATGTAGCTGATACTTCTGCACAGCGAAGGCACCAGTTGTCTTATTCTCCAAACTTGAATGCTTGTGCTAAACTCTGGTGACTGTTTGTGATTTTCTTGCGGTGTGTGTCCTTCTGTTTTTCCTGTTTAATGTTCATCAGTATGCCTGTTAATAAACTAACCTACTCATCAGTATACCTGACTGACTGTTCACCTTGTAGCCTCTATAATCTAGCGTCCTCACAAACCCGGTGTGTATATCTCCACCACTCCCCTCCCTGCCTCCTTATCATCCAGGGCACCGGCGCGTTGCTAAATGGAGTCAGAGCAGCTGTACCACAGGGGCTACTGCAGGAACAGCTACAACAGCATCGCCAGCGCCAGCAGTGACGAGGAGCTGCTGGATGGAGCCGGCGTCATCATGGACTTCCACACCACTGAGGACGACAACCTGCTGGATGGGGACGCTGCCTCCCCAGGTAGGGAGCAGGGGAAACCTCCGAATACCTGCTGCATTCGTTTGATTGGTCCTTTTTGAGCTTCCCCTCCATGACCCAGGCTTTGATGAGCCCCCGATTCTCTCTCTCAAGTCAGAATCTTTGAATACTTTCTGAGCTTCCTGTCGTGCCCTGTCTTGAAGTCAAGTTTATCTTCTGGTTCAGCCTTGGCCAGACTAGGCAGACATATCGCTGCACCGGTTATGAGTCCCCCAAGTAAAAATGTCAAGATGCATCAAGTGTGTGTGTTTGCTTGCTTGTGTCGCCGTCCTGTGATGTGGCCCGGCTATCATCTGCTTCCTCCTCATCTCCATCCACACCAATCCACTGCTCCACATGCCATCTTGAACTGAAGCAGCCTTAAAAAAATGGTTATGAAAGCACTCTTTGGAAAAGAAAGAAAAAAAGAAAATGGCTATAGACAACCATGAGCAATCACCTGAACTCTGACGTCAACATAGCTTTCAGAATTTTGTTGTGGTTTTCATTCAACAGATAAAGTTGGCTCAAATGACCTAAATATGACCTTTAACTTCACCGGTAAAAGTTCTTAAGAAACTTAACGTCATGTGCGTGTGGATGCCGAGAAAAATTATACATTATTATTATTTTCAAATCTGTTTGTAAATTGATCTGTTTGCTCATGGATTGATTAGTTTCATCATTTGTGAAATCTTTGTCTTTGTCTTTGTCCAGTTAAACTATTAATGATTTGCTTGATAACCATTTATATTGACCCTTCCTGTTTCCCGCAGTGTGTTGTGTGATCTCACTGCCACTTTCACGTGTGCTTTGGCCTTGCTTGTCGATCCACCTCCATCTTTGGCTCTTTGCTTATGTCGATTGGTCTTTCCTGTCAGGTAGCAATGAAAGATGGGTGGTAGTAATAGTACAGACACGTGGCAGAGTCTCTGTGGTTTGTTTTGTTTTTTTGTATTCATAAATTCATAAATGAGTCACCAGCTGGCTAAATATAGAAGCGCTTGGGTGGAGCATGGTGTAGATGTGAGACACAGTGGTTTGAGCGCATTAACACCAGACAGTGACGTATTTCTTCTGCACTTTTTAAAGAGCGTCTTGAGACATTGTGCTTTCTGCTGAGTTACGTGATAAGTTCTGACTATTGCCTCAGTCATAGTTAGACTGATCTCTGCCGTGCTCCTGGTCATTACATAATTGTAGTACGACCTGTCGTATCAGTGCAGTCACCTCATTCATTCAGCAGCTTGGTGGCACCCTGACTGGTTTAACTGGTGTCCCTTTAACATCCAGTCTGCTGCATCTGGTTTGTTCTTCTTTGTCTAAGAAAATGTGCCAATTCCTCTCTGGTCCCCCCCCCACCACACCACCACCTTTGACTTCCAGCTGATCAAACAGAAAACACACACGCTGAGAAGTTGTGTCAGAGGCGTTGGATGAGCTTGGCTCTCCAAACATGAACACTTTGCGTTTGATTTGAATGTTTGATTGTGCTTTTTGAACACAGAAAGAGCAAACACCTGTTCTTTTTAAAATCTGTCTCAGGTGTGGCAGAGAGGTTTTTTTCTTGTCCACTTGAATTGGATAATTAGGATTAATTTCCCTTTGAGGTAGTTTTGGGAATTCACATCAGCTTTGTAGAAACAATATTGATTGACAAGCCTTTTTTTCCATATGTAGATGAATTTTCTTCTAAATTTTTATGATTTCTGAGTGTAAACTCAGCCTATTCATTATTGAAGAGGAGTCTGTGGGTGACCAGGTTGCTCAGCAGGAAACACAAAGATGCTTTAACTTTAGGGTGGAGCATGTATAGTGCAGCAGGACGCAGACAGACACTTTCTCTGGTATCTCAGCATGATCACATTGCAGGACTTATAATCTGGGATGTGGCTGATTTTGGGGAGTACCTGATTTTCTTTGGGATTTTATGTCTTTGCTGTATCACTTTACAAACAGAGGTAGTAGACTGTGTTTACGTACTGCATGTGTGTTTATGTAAGAGGGATTGCATTTCACTGTCCCCAGTCTGTGCCTCATACTGTTTGACTCTTTGAAACTGGACCTTTGGTGCGAAAGGTGAAAGCAGGGAGTAACCCTAACCACTTCCACCACTTCCACTGCCGCTGCTGCCACAAATGGACAGCAAACTTCAGTGACGCTATCAGACACACAACACATAACTGCTACTGCCATACAGTGAAAAGGTTTTTCCAGTTGTTGAAGAAAGCTGATAAGCAGTTTGGTATTAACCAGGTCATAACAAGGGCTAACAATCATTTATAGCTTTTATTTGTCTTGATTACAGTTTCTCAATGTCACAGACCTTGTAATGTGCCATTCAAGACCTGCCAGTCTAGTAAGTCTTGATTCGTGTGTGGCGTGCACAGGCATTCCCATGAACCAGTTTGGCTGCCAGCTGGTGTGAGCAAGCGTTTCAGGAAATCTCTGGATGAATGCCCTTCCTTGAAGTCGGTGCGGTGTCTGTCTTTGCCTCTCTGTGCTATTTTTACGTGGTTACGAGTGGGTGGGTTCATAGAAAAGCTTGTCAGGACCTCCTCTGGACTGCAGTGCGAGCGAGCAAGAGGCTGGCTCACTCTGTAGCCCGTGGAGAAACTTTTTTGTTTGCCTAGTAGGCGTAAAGGAGAATAAATGGAGCGGTGCTTTGGAGAATGAGGGTCCTTGAACTGAAAAGGATTGTCTGTGCTCTCTTATCTCACTGGATTACGGAGACACTGGAGAGCTTTCTGACTTTATGTTGATTTGTTACTTTGACGTCCTGGCTGGGACTCGCTGAGCAGGCAGTTACTAACTATGGCTGACATCACCTGTGTCAGGAGCCCTGCTGAAAGGTAAGGGGCCATGTGTGTCTAAGGAATGACTGTTTTTATATTATAGTTACAACAGAGCTACAGTGTGGGAAATCTCAAGGTCCCATTATTTAGTCCCGAAAGACCTGATGTTAGCTGCATTGTTTCGTACAATAACAGATGATTAGACCAAGTTTACACAGCACCTTCCACCTTGAACACAGTGACTGTGTGGTTCATTTGGGATTTTACCCATGAAAATAGTATAAAGAAGGGAGGAGCTTCTTCCACATTAAAGTCTGTCTTGCTTTGTGGCACAGATGCTATGAGAAGCCCAGATGTTGTCTCTCATGTTTGATTCATATCTCGCCGGTGGAGTGAAGATAAGAAATTGAGCAGTGCCGTGTGTCTGATTTTGGCTTGTTCTCTCCTACAGTCTCTTAAGCAGTATTTCAATTTCATTTTCTCTTTCCGTGCTGAAGGCAAGGTTCAGAAATAAAATATCAATGCAAGTTGGCAAATACCTCCCATGAGTAAGTTGTTATTTTTTGTTGGTACAATCACAAAATCTTATTTCAATCCATCTATGAATAGTGATTTTGATCCAAATTGGAAAAATACGCTGTGGAAAGTTTTCTTCTTTTATCAGTTCAGACTGTAACCACAGATACAGACAAGTGTGACTTTTTCCTCTCCCAATACTTATTCCAGTACCCTGACTCATGGGGCAATCATTACTTCAGTCAGTATACAAGTGATAGCAGAGACATTTAATTTTTTGATACTGGAAAAATAAAACATCTAAATTGGTCGAATATGCTTTTCACAAGTTGGTATCAGGCACAATTCCCATCCAGTGAACTAGATCGATTCCTCTACCTCCAGCTAAAAAAATATTTTCCATATTGATTAATCAGCCAAATACATTTTTAATCCGTCTTTTACCCTGCAAGATGTCAGACAATCTGTGAAAACTGACATATTCGGGTCCCTTTTTTGGTCCAAACAGCACGTCCGAAAACCTAAACATATTCAGGTTATCGTTGTGGGATACAAATAAAACAGGAAAAATTGATTCAGTAAATTCTTTGAATTTGCTTGAGAATAACTTTTAACAATTAACGCTTGCAAATAAACTTTGAACAATAAAGTAAAAATAGTTCATATTTTCAGCTGCATTATCAAGCACAAACAAACACCCCTGCGACCCGGCACAATGGTCTCTCCCGTACAGGCAGGGCTCACTGAGCTCCCCCTAGTAACCAAGCAGGCGCGGCTGACCGGCCTGGTGTGATCGTCCTTGCCTGTGAGTGTGTGTGCTTGTGATGACATCAGCTCTAGCAGTCAGCTGCTGCAGTAGAGAGAGAAAAAGAAAAAGGAGGAGGGGGGGGACATTGAAACACACACACACACACGGCAGTCCCGCTCGTCTTCTTTTGGTAAACATGGCAGCGACTGACACACACGCAGCGAGCAGTGCGTACTGAAGCCTAACTTAGCTTAGGCGAGCCTCGTCTCCGCTGTCAACATGGAGGAGGAGGACACGGCGGCCGACCCTTACTTGCCCTACGACGGGGGAGGGGACACCATCCCCCTGCAGGAGATCCCTAAAAGAGGTACGCCATGTCCCCTCTTGTTTTTTCCCCTCCATCTCCATGATTCTCTCCTTTCCTCACGCTGATGACAGTGGCAGCCCTCCTCCTCCTCCTTATTGCACAGTGAGTGTTTGTAGCCATATGGCAGGCAGGCAGGCAGACGCAGGTTAAACAAACCGCATGTTCTGCTGGTGAGGCATGGAAATCGTGGACTGCCGGTGTGGATTAGAAGCTGCTACGTCTGTGGGAGCAAAACCGCTCTCTGGCTAGTTTATTTCACCATTCACCTCTCACCCCGTTAATGATTCACCACCAGTGTGTGTGCACGGCAGCCAGAGATAATAAGATAAAGAGAGGGTTGATTTAGTCAGAAGGCTCGGGCTTTGGCCTGTAAGCAGCAGCGGGCTAAAGGCAACATCGTGGGCATCCATTTTAATTTCCCAACACAGAGGCTCAGTCAGGCTTTGACTACATCTGGACTGGATGTTCACAGATCTAGGTTGTGTTGTTATTGTTGAAGTGTTTTACAATGTCCCTGCAATGTGAGGACACCTGTTGGCCACATTCAGGACGCCACCTCACATTACATCAGTCATATCGGGCTCCTCAGGGTGAAGGCATGCAGTCAAACTGTGCAAAATTGTCACTTGTTTTTCCAGGACTGATTTGGCTTATCACGTTGTTAGACTTTCCTGCATGGCCTTTAGAGAGGTTTCCATTCAGTTCTGTGTGTGTGGCGAGGGTGGGGGTTTTCCTCCAGGCCTTGTTAGATTTTTACGGTGAGCGAGCAGAGACGAAAAGCCCCTGGTGAGTTCAGGATGGATCCGCTGCTGCCTGCATCCATTTTGTGCAAAGGGACGTCCATACATCTAAGCTCTAATTTCTTCTGTCTTTACAGCATTAATAGCAAAATTAGAACAAATAGATCACTTTTAGGACATTGACCTTAAACGCTGGCCTTGTCTCAAATATACAGAAACAATCATGTCACATGTAAACACCCAAAGGAAAGTTGTGTAAAAGGGGCGTTCAAGTCCTCGGGCTCTTCCATTTATTTGTTGGCTTTCTTTGGGTAGCTCCAGGGATTCCCTCCGTCTGCTCATCATACTGGCTCTTTAGGCTATAAGGAGGTTGTCAGGGTCAGTTTACAATGCTGATCACATGATGGCTGAGCAGACTAACCCCCTCTCCAACCGGACTGACCCGGGGTGTCCTAGCCGACTGCCTCTAAACCTCTCTGATCTGATTTACTCAACAGTTGTAGGGAAGTGCAGGGAAATGCAGGGGTGGTCTTCGGACTGAAGCAGTCAGACCTGGAGTGAGACACAGAAACCTCTCTCTGGTGCTCATTTCCCACCTCGCTGATCGTAGTATCACAGGAAGCCCCACTAGTGATTTTGAGAAGTGGTATTACTGACAGTCTGCAAGTCTGTGTGTGCACTTACGAGGCTTTTAGCTCCGATGCAGGCAGACGAGAATTGCTGTGTCACTGTACTTATGCACGAGGGAAAGAAACCGAAGCCTTCCTTTTATGTGTGCGAGTGTGTCTTTTTGTCAGCATGCCTGCTGAACCGTTGGAGCGTGATGCTGGCGATGTGCTCGTATGCAGTCCCCGTCAGCCTGCGTTTAATGTGGCGTCACCCTCGCTTGATTCAGCTGATGGGTGCGATCTATCATATCAGTCAAATCCCATGTTTTTTTTCTGAGCATTGTTTCTTCAATTAATGAACCTGTCCTGGATTTTCTGGTGTATTTTCGCTCCCTCGCTTCTGTTCTTTTTGTGGTTCTTCTTACTAAATGTGCACTTCTGGATCCTTTTATGTTGATGACGTATTTTCATCTAATGCATCAGAATTAGCCAGGCTGGGATTTGTTTAGTGTAGATTAGCATTATAAACATTCCCAGCTGTCAGAGGTTGAGATCAAGATGCTCGGTATAAGAGCTATAACTCACATTGCATTGTTTACGGTAGGTTATTTGAGGAAGAGCCACGTTCTTCTACTTCTACAGGAAGGTTACATCTCAGACCTCCGTATCTGACTGCTTTTGTTGAGTCACCAACATCGTCATTCCTCCTCGTCTTTACTTGCGCGCGCACACACACACACACACACACACATACACTGCGCAGACTGTAGCCGTCACCCAGAAATCAAAATGGAAAATGACCCTCAGTCTCCCTGCAGAGCCCGACACTCTTACTGCTGCTGACTCTGCAGCAGCTTACACACTCACTTCCCTTTTCTCCTCTCTGGTCACGATGCGTATCAGCTGGTCAGATGACAGCCACACTTCGTCGTCTTGTCCCTGCTTCTTATGGAAATTCTCGCCGAAGGGTTTTCGATTTATTCCTTCTCTCCCGCCTCCCATCAAACATCAAAGGCTGTGATATGAGCTAATAAGCTGCACTTTCAAAGGCTCTGTCATGGCCCACATTGGCGACGTGGGAAATCTTTGGGAAGCAGACTTCATCTTCTGCTTGTCTCGGGCAAAAAAAAAATGTCGCTAGTGTTCTTTAAGGGAGCTTTATATTCTATGCTTTGATGCAAAGCATAGAGTGATTTAAACTGCTTATAATTTTCTATCTTGTTGTGGATTCATTTTTGGTGAACTGAGTTATGTAACCTATTTATTGCATGGCAACACCCGGGTATGTAAGAGGCCTTGTTTCTCACGAGCCCAGCTGTAGTTGGACCCTGGAGATTAAAATGTATAGGGGAAATGCGTATGTTGGCTGCTCAGATGACCTCGTGTCAGTCAAGTGGCATTACTCTTGCCCACATTTCTGCATTCACACCTTTATCCTCAGCAGAATGAAAGCATGTTGATCTACAGTTTTATTGTCGGAGGTTGGAAAGAATCAGGTTGCAAGGTGGGAAAACATTTTGTGTAATCTGTGGACGTTCACAACAGGTTATGCTTGTGTCCCATGATTATTTTGACTAATAACACACACTAAACAGAAGCTTTGCGTGAATCTCTGCATCTCCCTTTTGTCTGCGTCTCACACTGTGCTGCCTTTGTACTGCAGTCAAAGAAGCAGTCTCACATATTTGTGTCATCACAAGTAGGACGATTAGGCTTAGCCTTTCCCACAATCTCAGATGTGGGAGGAAGGGCTGTCCCTTATTTATCAAACACACTTTGTGCTAGAGTGATGTGAATTTTAGGTTAATGTTAATGTGATGGTCCTCTACACTTGAATGCTGGGGTCTACTTAATGAATTATGTAGATGATAAGAAAAGGAGATTATGAAGGTTTTTAATCATCCCATTGTTGGCTCTGAAATGTATCATAAAAAATTACAGTTTTCACGTTCTTCTCTGGAAGATTATGTCGCATAATGCAGCCACCTCAGCCAGGGAAGCCAAATGGCGGCCATGCAGACCCTGTGGCGTTGCTCATAAGCGAAACAGAATTAAGCCTTCGACTGCTCCTCATCGCTCTGTTATACTGTGTGTGTGTCTGTGTGTGTGTGCTGATGTGAGTCAATATGCCTTACTGTCCCACACTGGTTAAGATCTAATCAGTAAGATTTAAACCCACGTAAATTATCTTTCAGCTATCTATCGGCATAATCTCCTGAATGGCTTTGAACAGCGTTTGCTCTGTGTTTTTTATTTTTAAAACATTGATATGTGCTGTGACCAATCATAGTCATACTTAAGTTGTTACTAAACTGATTGCACATGATCATCACATTGTCTTAAAGGCTGATACAATCAAAGCAGCACTAAAAAGAGTCCCAGACAGAAGATTTTATGTCTCCATCTGGTAAAAGTTTTAGATATAATTAACATGTAGTCTGGGCTGTAAAGAAATAGCTCTTAGTGAAAGTTGCAAAATATAAACGGCTCTCTGCAGACACATCCTGCTAAACATTAATCTTAGAGCAGCAGGAGAATCTGAGCAGGACAGAGAGATTTTCTCTGAATTTTTCAGCAAAAACGTACTCATCCAAATGTTTTGGCAGTGCAGATAAACCTCCAACTCACATGTCGTTTTTTTTTGTTCCGGATGAGGAGATGGGCTGCAGGCCTTGCAGGCTTTTCTCAGTGTTGCTGTGTTTCCAACTATGTCATTATAACTCAGAGGTGGCTGTGTGTATTAGCTCTGCAGTGTTTCTGTTGAGCCAGATAATCGCGGAGGTGTAGGTCTGATGTGTAGCCGGCAGCAGGCAGCAGCACTGTGATGGGTATCTTTTCTTTTCAGGAGCATTTATGAGATGATTAGATGTTCGGCTGTGAAGCCAAATGTTCCATCACAAGCTTGTCTTTCTTGTTTTAACACTACAATCTACATGGTTTTTTGCTTTTTATTTTTTTACATCCCGCATTCTCTTTTATCGATTATATACGATCAAATAGTTCACCAATAAATTATTCATGTACAAGATACTGTTTATACTTTAAAACGTTAATTGTTGAATACAAGGTAAATAAACTATGAATGTAAGGCAAACTGAACTGTGAATTCTTACACTCATTATTTTGTCCCTCTGTCTGTCCTCTCCAGGGTCTAACTACGCCATGTCGAACGGGGGCGGGGCACCCAGCAGCAGCACCCACCTATTGGACTTCCTAGAGGAGCCCATTCCTGGTGTGGGGACCTACGATGACTTCCACACCATCGACTGGGTCCGTGAGAAGTGCAAGGACCGCGAGAGGCACCGGAAGGTGAGGAGACGGATTCTGGCCAACGGCGCAACCTTTAAATCTGCACATTAGCTGGTGTCAGAGGAAAATCCTCTCCTGCACAGGAAGTCACGTGTCACACACTTCCTGTATACCACGCAGTGTGTTTTGGTAGGATCAGCAGTTTTAGCCTGAATGGCTTAAGAAAGAAGGAAAATAGTACAATCTGCTGACAAAAATCAGTAAATCAGTCCTTCATCTACACTACCTCCATTCTAGATTAGGGGAGGTTTTCTACCTTAAAATCATTAAATCAACTATTTCAAGATGATGATGAATTTCAAGATGGTCTCCTGTTACGCACACTTTCCTGCTATGTATTGAAAGATCATTGTGCAGAACTCATGAATGAATGAACACACAGTGAAGCTCCTGTCTGTTCCTGTCCTCCCTGTGAGTGATGCAACCTCGCTGTGTCAACACTGTAATCCAAATATTGACAAAACTTTGCAGTCTCCATTCTAGAAGTATCTTCGTGCACGACTGTTTGAAATGATAACAAAATTTTCATTGTTTGTTGACTTAAAATATTTTGTCAAACATTGGTTTTATTACCTGGTTGTAAAATGGTGCCCTGAAACTAGAGTATATTGCTGATTTGCTGCGAATCGTTGGAGGCTATTTAAAAACCTTTGACCTAGTTGCAATACTCCCAGCGCAAGTCATTTGATATTTGTTCATCTAATGACATTTGCTCATTGATTTACTTTTCTGTGGTATTAATTCGGTTTTTGTTCACCAAGTGTTCTGTGCTTTTTGTTTTTTTAGATTAACAGTAAGAAAAAGGAGTCAGCATGGGAGTTCACAAAGAGCCTGTACGATGCTTGGTCTGGGTGGCTGGTGGTGACGCTCACTGGGTTGGCCTCAGGTAACTGACATGCGCACATACAATACAAACACGCAGCCAGGATCTCTTCTGCTGTTGACTGTCACATGCTTCGCCTCAGGCAGTTCACGCTCAGTCTTTCTCTTGGTCTCTCTCCCCTTTGTCTCTCGAGCTTAAGCGCTACTTCACAAGTACAAACGGAAACCTTTTCTTTCTCCCGCAAGAGCCTCAGCAGCCAAATTCTACACAAATGATCTGTATTTCTAAGACCACCAACAGAGGGGAGAGCCACAGAGTTTCTGTAAAGTTACGTTTTCGTAGGAAAGCCTCTCTTTTCTTTAATGACACAGCTGATAAAGGACCATCTGACTTGGAACATGTCAGCACAAACTGTGAAATTAAGAAATTTAGTTGTTTCAGACAATCACTGCTTGTTAATACATAGTTCTAAGATTTATTCACTGGAGTGGCTGCCTTCTGGTGTGGGTATTTTTAATATCAAATAACATTCCTGTGGTGATTTGGTTGGTGACCCTTCCGTTTCGTATGTCTGTAGTTCGGGGCTGTAGGTGTTCCTGCTCTTGGACTGTTAGGAATTGTGCTAAATTTTAGCATGAAAATGAAAGAGCCAATTAGTAGGGCTTTGCTGGGTTTCATTTTGTATTTTTCATGTTCATTCAACTTGGGTCTACCTTGCTGTTCTAAATTCACAATGGGCTGATGTAAAAGCTGGTAGCGTAACTAGCGAGCTAACTGCCTCTGCCTCTCCCCCCTTCACCACCACCATTCTTTTTCTACTTCCTGCGTTCACCTCTTCGCCCCTCGTGTCCTTCGTTGTTTTTCCTCGTCCTGTCAGGTGCTTTGGCTGGCCTGATTGACATTGCTGCTGATTGGATGAACGACCTGAAGGAGGGCGTGTGTCTGAGCGCCATGTGGTTCAACCACGAGCAGTGCTGCTGGACGTCCAATGAGACCACCTTCGCTGAGCGGGACAAATGTCCTCAGTGGAAGAGCTGGGCTGAGCTAATACTGGGGCAGGCTGAGGTAGACTAACGCAGGCGCATGTTAGCCACGGCCTACTACATTTTTATATATAATACTTTTTACTATTATATTATATTTCATTTTATCTTTCGTATTTTCTGATTTGCTCCTCTTTGCTTCTAATGCAACTTCAAAACTTCCTCTATGTTTTCCATTGTCTTAATAAATTTGATAAAATGTACATTTACAAGATGTTGACTCTGTTGCTTCTGCTGCTCTCCTCCTCACCTCTCTGCAGGGCCCTGGCTCATACATAATGAACTACTTCATGTATATCTACTGGGCTCTGTCCTTCGCCTTCCTGGCTGTCTGTCTGGTCAAGGTGTTTGCTCCATACGCCTGCGGCTCGGGGATCCCTGAGGTGAGGAAACACCTGAAATGTGCTTGCAGCTGGTACTGTTTTAAAATCATCTTCTCTCTCATGGCAGATAATTATATAGTAAAAGATTCCTAAAAAAGATTTATTTTTATTTTTTTTCGGTCACACATCCCAAAATTAGTTTTTGCCACAGAAGACATCAGTTTTATTGGGTTAGTAGGTGATGTTTTTTTTTGTGTCTGAATGCCTTTCAAGTGCCTTTCTCCATGGAAATCCTGCACAAGTTCCTTCACTCTGAAACAGACTATCAACAGTCTGTTTCAGATCAGATCGTCTCAGCTCTCTCATTTTCTCGTGTCTGATCAATTTTCTCCAGCTGTCAGAAGCTTGAAGTAAAGAAACAAAATCTGTAAATCTCTGCCGCTGCCTCTAACTCTCCATGAAAGTGGTCTAATGAGTTACGTGCACGCTGTTGGATCCACACTGTGTAGCATCATGCTTATGGGATTCCCTTTGGTGTCATCAAATGGCTTAAAATTGTTAATTCAGCAGGCATCAGGCAGATGCGACAGGTTTGACTGTGCTGTGAAAACAGCCACGTTCAAATGAGCTTTTGTTGCCATGGGAACAAGAGATCTGGAACTGCGTGTGAAGTGTGTGGTAGAAGACGGTGACTTCATGAGTAAAATAATTTAATATAAAATATAAAAAGCCCCATCATAAGCACCTTCTTCTCTGCCAACTCCCCTCTCTCTCCCTAGATCAAGACTATCCTGAGTGGGTTCATCATCCGCGGATACCTGGGCAAGTGGACGCTGATGATCAAGACCATCACTCTGGTGCTGGCTGTGGCGTCTGGCCTCAGCCTGGGGAAGGAGGGCCCCCTGGTCCACGTGGCCTGCTGCTGTGGGAACATCTTCTCCTACCTCTTCCCCAAGTACAGCAAGAATGAGGCCAAGAAACGAGAGGTGAGACAGATGAAATATAAATCAACAAAACAAAAAAAGTTTTCATCCCCCCTGCTGTTCTATTATTACAACATGGCGTAGCTGTTTGTGACTGCACGTGATAACCTATCACATCAGCTGAGGTGCGTTTTGTTTTCTTCTCTCAGGTTCTTTCTGCTGCTTCGGCGGCTGGCGTGTCTGTTGCTTTTGGAGCCCCGATTGGAGGAGTGCTCTTCAGTTTGGAGGAGGTGCAGCTCACATCACTGTAGACTCATGCATTGACCACAAAAGACTTTGAAATTTTTCACCCACAGCTAATCTTGTAAACTCTCTTCTCGCTCCTCCAGGTGAGCTACTACTTCCCTCTCAAGACGCTGTGGCGCTCCTTCTTCGCTGCCCTGGTGGCGGCTTTCGTCCTGCGCTCCATCAACCCGTTTGGTAACAGCCGTCTGGTGCTGTTCTACGTTGAGTACCATACGCCGTGGTACCTCTTTGAGCTCATCCCTTTCATCCTTCTGGGGGTTTTCGGAGGCCTCTGGGGAGCCTTCTTCATTCGAGCCAACATCGCTTGGTGCCGGCGGCGCAAATCGACTCGCTTTGGCAAGTATTCAAACTTGAGTTAATGCAAAACAGGTGTTTGAAGGTGCAGGTAGTGGTTGGAATTTATGAGACTGTCTGGAAGATCACTGTCAGCAGTTTGTACTAGCAGAAAGAGTGATTTAGATTTAGTTCAGGATGACAGCTCAATCGATTAACTCATCTTTATTATTCTGAGCGTTATGGAGCAAAGATGAATGACTCAGCATGTTAAAACTCTCTAACAACCAGCCATAAGAAACGCTTAAAGTGGCAGACAGACATGTCAAACTCAAATCAATAGACAAAGACCCAAATTAAGGCTTCCTAAAGCGCTTTTGATGAAAATGATATCAGACAACATCCAGTCTTTGTTTTGTGCATGGAGGTTGTGTAACTTTCTGAATATGCATCAGTGTTTGATTTGAGATGCTGGTTAGAGGCACAGCTCATTTAAGGCCTCCTACAGTCTGACACATTGCATCTTTCGTCTCCTTAGGCAAGTACCCGGTGTTGGAGGTGATCTTGGTGGCAGCCATCACAGCTGTGGTTGCTTTCCCGAACCCGTACACTCGCCAGAACACCAGTGAGCTAATAAAGGAGCTTTTCACCGACTGCGGCCCACTGGAGTCCTCGCAGCTCTGCCAGTACCGCAGCCAGATGAACGGCAGCAAGGCCTTCACTGACAACCCCAACCGGCCGGCTGGGCCTGGCGTCTACGCTGCCATGTGGCAGCTTTGCCTGGCGCTCATCTTCAAAATCATCATGACAATATTCACCTTTGGACTCAAGGTGATCCCTGCATGTTTTTTCCTAAAAGGGCAGATGTTTTATCCTGTATTTGTCAACACTAATACCAGTTCTTGCTTCCTCAGGTGCCGTCAGGTCTGTTCATCCCGAGCATGGCCATCGGGGCGATCGCAGGGCGGATTGTTGGCATCGCCATGGAGCAGCTCGCCTATTATCACCACGACTGGTTCTTGTTCAAAGAGTGGTGCGAGGTGGGAGCTGACTGCATCACTCCAGGGCTCTATGCCATGGTGGGGGCTGCGGCGTGTCTGGGTGAGTCAGCAGATAACAAAGTGAAATGTATTAACCATTGCATCTTGTGCCATGTATTTAGACCGCTGTCCCTTTGATATCTGGATGTATTAGAACATTTTTAGCAATTCTGCTCCTCTGCAATATTGGATTTATACTGAAAAACATATAGTTTTCGATCAAGAGACATAGCATAGGCCTTTTGTTTTTCTATTTACTGAAGCAGCTGTATATCTGTTATAACTTTTGCAACCACTCTGTGAATGTTTAATATTTTAATCTTCTTTCTGGTCAATTTAAAAGTCAGATTTCTCTGTTCTTCAGGTGGAGTGACCCGTATGACCGTTTCCCTGGTTGTCATCGTCTTCGAGCTGACTGGCGGGTTGGAGTACATCGTCCCCCTCATGGCTGCGGTCATGACCAGCAAATGGGTGGGCGATGCATTTGGCCGCGAGGGAATCTATGAAGCCCACATTCGCCTGAACGGATACCCCTTCCTAGACGCCAAGGAGGAATTCACACACACCACACTGGCCAGGGAGGTGATGAGGCCACGACGCAGCGACCCGCCGTTAGCGGTGCTGACTCAGGACGACCTGACCGTGGAGGAGCTGCAGGCCACCATCAATGAAACCAGTTATAATGGTTTCCCTGTGATAGTGTCCAAAGAGTCCCAGAGGCTGGTGGGCTTCGCACTGCGCAGGGACATCACTATTGCTATAGGTAATAGAGAGCAGGAGGATTGTTTCTCTCACATTGAGCAAGACTCTGATCCCCAAACTGCTCCCAGTGTGTATACATGAGAAAATGTTAACTTGCCTGATTATAAAGTGATGAAATATGTCTCAGCTTTCTCTCAAACTTCTATATTCTGGCTCCTTTCTCAACAGAAAATGCTCGCCGCAAGCAGGAGGGCATCATGTTGAACTCCAGGGTTTACTTCACCCAGCACGCCCCCACCCTGCCGGCCGACAGCCCGCGGCCCCTCAAACTGCGCTCCATCCTGGACATGAGCCCCTTCACCGTCACCGACCACACCCCCATGGAGATCGTGGTGGACATTTTCAGAAAGCTGGGACTGCGCCAGTGCCTGGTCACTCACAATGGGTAAGGAGGGAATAAAATTGTCTTAAGAGGAAGGATGTGTTGTAAGAACTGAAGGTGAATCCTTCTCACATCCTGTGGTCTGGTGTCATTGTGATTGACTAACCCGCCTGAAGTCGACAAACATTGCACAAGCAACATGTACACACTGTCTGGTGTTGCATGAACTCTGAGATCCCTTGGGTTTATCCTGTAATCTGCATGGCCTGGCTTAACCGCTGTGCTGCACTTCCTGTACTCCCCTACTCAACAATAACAGACGGTCTCCTCAGCAGAAGAGACTGAGCTGCTGAAACTAACTGCATAACAGGTGTCATGTTGGGAGATGTCAGTAAAACCAGTCGATGAGCGGGCTGAACCTTCAGTTAGTGAAAGTAACTGTCTCACGATCAGTTTCTGGAGGTCTTTCTGCAGAGAGACACCTGCTGGTATGATCTAGGAATTGCAAGTCAGATTGTGTTGAATTTCAACTGTTGAGCTCCTCAATTTGCACATCACCTCACCAGAGGGAAGCTGTACAGCAGTGTTTGTTTTTATTTGCAGCTATTTTCATTTACTTTTAAACGGATATGCTGGTGCTGTTCTATATATTTTTCAAAAAACGTGTCAGAGCGTCTTTCAGTACGGCGGACGTCTCTCCCCCCCAAGCACATTTGTTCCAACTCAAGAAGTAAACCTTTACAAACAGGTTGCAGATGCATTTAGTTAAAATAAACTACAGTTACCATGTTCGTTGGAATTATGTTGCTTTGTGTCCAAATTTCCATCCAAATTTAGCACAAATTCTAAACTAATTTCAAGAAAATTAATGTGCGTGATATGAGTATTAGGAGCTGGGTGCATCTTTGGCTGCACTGACCCTGCAGACTGGAGTCTTTAAGGAATAGGTTGCATACTATCTAACATAACATGTGAAATTAATTTCTAACATTATAAAGTTTTGTTGTTATTATGTTCATTGAGTTGTGTCATTTTGAGTTGTATTTTATGTTAATGTTAAGTTTAATATTTTAAGTTACACCTGTTATGTATGTTTTGTGCTGCTGCTGTCTGTTCTCTCTCTGTCTCTCTTCTGTTTGTTGTTTTTTTTGTTTATTTGTTGTTGTTGTTTTTGGGCAGTTTTACCGAGTAACGGGTGTGTGTTTCAGGATTGTGTTGGGCATCATCACAAAGAAGAATATATTAGAGCATCTGGAGGAGCTCAAGCAGCACACGGAGCCCCTGGTGACTAGCCCCGCCCCTTTTACACATGTGACCCCACTCCCCACACTGTCGCACCTGTCTCTTAGGCTCCGCCTCTTTAGAGGAATGCATGAAACTTGGTGTGAGAAACTGTTGACAGTTCCCGGGTAAACGTTAAGCCTCCCTTGTTTTTCTTCTTCTTCTTTCACTTACTGTCGGCACTCTGTTGTTCATGGGTTGGTTTGGTGTGGATTCACCTTCAGTGAAGCGGTTCCTCTTGGAGAAACATCTGTAGACAGATGTTCTCTGACCTCATCTTCATCACTAGGAGCTGCTGCAGATTTGTAGTCATCATGTAGAAAAGCTTTCTTGTGTTTTCTGGGTCCTGTAATGTGGGACCTCCATGGGAACTGTCACCCACATCAGTCCGGAGCCCCTTTCAGACATGTGCTTCATTATGTAAATGTGTGTAATATTAGATCTTGAAGTCTACTTTTCAGGTCGTGAGATTTAATGTTCTCTTCCTTCTGTTTCCAAACTTGACGTAACCTCATTAACTGGCACATCAGTGCTATGTGAGCAAATGATAGAGTGATGTAGCCAGTTAGACATCTGCTGATTGGTCCAGTTACATCACATGGCTCTTCCTCGCAACGTCAGTTACAACCACATGGCAGATGAGGAGTTTGTGCTAAAGCAGAGCTGTCTTGAGTTTTAATAGTTAAAATGAAGACGTCAGAAACTGAGGAAAAATGATGAATTGTAATTGTGATTAAATAGATTGTGATATTGTATTGTGGCCTACATCCACTGGACTGTACTTGGATCTTCATAACATAGTCAAGTCTTCTCACCCCACCACTGATATGATTTGTCCACAAACTGTTTACAAAAGATGATGCACATCCACAAACTTGGAAATTATTTCTAAATATGATTTCCCAAGCTTCCCAAGTCCCGTTGACCCTCATTTGGTCCCAAGCTCTGTGTCAGAAAAAAGCCATGCATTTTACAGATGGACAAAGCTCACTGTTTCCATGTCTGAAAGGGGCTCAGTAGATTCCCAGGGAGCGGCTTTGCAACTCATCCCCATCAAAGTGCATCTGTAGCTACCATAGCTCTGCCTAGTGTTGTGTCAGCTGCATCATGCTAGCACCTCAGAAGGATGTTCCTCAGGCTGTATCTCGTTTCCCGATTTACAGTAAGCCCAGAGCTTAGATGTGTTTTGATGTAATTCTGATGAAATGCTGTATGATCAGTTTCAACAGTACATGTAACTTCTCAGCATGTCTGCAGTCATGTAACCATGATGCCTGTTGTGTGTTTCCCATTTTCCTTTCCTCAAAACAGTAGTTGGCCGTTTTCATTTGGAGAATTCATCCACACTCCGTTATCTACAGTCATTAACAAATGCTTTTTCCTGTTTTTTTGTTTTTTAAATCCCCTCCCTTCTCGACCTCACTGTTTTCGCCCTGGGTCTCCAGATTGATGACATCTGACCTGTCGCCTTAACAAGCTATTGGCGAGTAGCTAACCGCCTTGGAAAAGCGGACTACCGTTGTTTTAATGTGTATTTTTTAGAGGACGGTATCTGTTAGCGGAGCTGAGGGAGAGGATCTGTAGTGTTACAATTCATCCCCACACTTTCCTCATTCTTGCAGTCGTAGTGAATGCTGTGGTGGAGTGACGTTGTTGTGTTGATTGGTGCTAGTAGTGCTGTAGTGACCCAGCTAGTTAGTGTGTGGTGATAAAATGACCTTGATGAAGTAATTGCTAATCCTGTGCTGTAACCTGCCAATGTTTCCTCTTAGCCAGCGGCGTTCTGTCCTCTTCACAAGAGAGTGAACACACAGACGTTACAAACAACAACTGACAACTTAACCAGCTATTTTGCGTCTCTGCAGTGCATTTGTCACTTGGGTGCTACACTCATAAGGCCAGAACAAACGCTGTTGCTCTCTTAACCGACATATAACGAATTCAGCCCTTAACATCTGTTATATGGTGGTTGCAGAGTCATTCTGGGTAATGTAGGAAATCTTTAGCATGGAAACTAAACTGTAACTAAAAATGTGAAGCAGCACTGGACTCTGCTGGCTTAAGGGGAACATTGCCTTCACCCGCCGACCCTTCATGTACACTCTGATCTGTGCCTGGGAAAGCCGGGTCCGATCCGTGTGACTCCTCACCAGTGTTTCACGCCTCCTGCTGCTCCGTAGATGTAGCTCTGTGACCCCCTCACAGGTCATCTCGACTCCACCTCTTGCTCAGACCTGGGTTCAAATGTTTCCTCTCACTCATTTTGGTTGCACTTTATTCGCCTTTCCAGGGTTTCGAACGAAGCTGAATGTCTCATGAACTCAAACAAAAGCGGCCACCTGAGCCTTTTGGACCCAGCTCTGCTCTCTTCTAGCTCTGCAGCAGATGGACAGCTTCTCCTCAGCTGTTTCTTGGCTTTAGATGCTTCTCTGTTCACTTGACCTCACATTACATCCGTAGCTGAATTCAGGAGCATCTGCATCGCGTGGCTCTTTCTAATGTTTCTACAGCAGGCAAATCAATTCCATTTTTTACAATTACCTCAGCCTGCCATGTGCTCTTGAATCAGCAGGAATAATCTTGACCAGCTGGATATTTAGAGATGTGTTGCTAAGTCAGATAGTCAATCAGGTAAATGTGCTTTATAGCAGAGGGAGAAGAAGAGGAGGAGGAGGAGGAGGACTTGGTTGTCTCATCACAGCGGTCTCTTACACTGGAAAAACACAGTGGGAGCTGGTGTTCATTAGCTTAGCTATGCACGCCTTGTTTTATTGAGATTTGTGGTCGTGGAGGGGCATATTTCTGCAGCTCAGATCATTTTTTATTGATTCATAAAAGTTGATGTTTTCAGACCAATGTCACTGTGGAATTACATTTTAAAACTGCCACATTTTCCTCATTTTTGATGGCAGAAGTCACCTGAGAGTCCCAAGAAAAGGACAAATAATCATAGTAGAAAATTTACTCCCAGTGCATTTTTTTAGATTGTAAGGATTTAAACAGAAGCAAATTATCCCATCATATGAAGATTTGTCTTAAAAACACTCTGCAACAGTCACTTTGTTTTCTCCTGTCATTAAAGATGAGGAAACTTTATTTATTTTTTTTTATTACGGTCCAGATACTTGGGCAGCCAATCTATATATATATTTTAATTATGAAAGGAATTAATTTTCTAGCAGGTGTGTGATCGGATCCACAAAAAAGCCCCAAAAAAAACCTAAAGCAGGCGTTTTGATAAATTCCCATTAAATGTAATTTTTTTTTAAAAAATTGAAAGGTCATCCATCTTCTTAAATGATCTCTGATTCCTGTGATGAGGACGTCCCCTCTGCTGCTGCTTCTTCATCTTCTTCCTTTTCAGAGGTTCTAAATTTTCTTGCGCGAACTGTTTACTACTTCCTGTCTCCTTGTAGGATCCGGTTTTTCCTTCTCACCTGCTTTTTGGACTGGTAACATAAAGCGGTTGAAGCGGCGTCTGGACTGACACCCTGCTTTCTGGTAGTGGAGGTGCAGTTTTCAGACCGGCTTTCATCCCTGTCTCCTCTGGTTACTCACCTCCTTCCTCTCCTCCTGCTGACTTTTGCTTCCTCTGTGACTCATGTTTTTGTTGGTTTACCAATCAGTGTCCACAACTTAATGATTTTATGATTCACGTGCAATAAAACTGAAAAAAACAAAATCAAAACTGAATCCGGTTTAAACCTGCCAACAAAAACATGATGACATTTTGCTCCCCTTCACTCCAGCTGCAAACCACCAGCACCTCCTCACTTCTGTCTCCGTTTCCTCCCTCCCCTTTGTCTCCCTCTGCAGGCGGCTTCTTGGTATTATCACAAAAAAAGATATCCTTCGTCACATGGCTCAAATGGCAAACCAAGATCCCGAGTCCATCATGTTCAACTGATCCGCTCCTTCCAGGACGGCCGGGGGAGAGGGGGAGACGACAGCGAGGAGGAGGTGGGCCTCCTGGACGGCTCCAGTCTCTGACATTGGGACCCTGTTTGTTTGTTTGTTTGTTTGGTTTTTTTTTTTCCTTCTTAGTTCAGCTTTGTAGACCCTGAACCTCGCCGACTGACTTTTAACCGGCCATGAGAGGGAAAAGACATTAAAGAAATGACTTTGTTGTTATCAGCGTGGCTGCTGAGGACCTGAGGAGGCCAGGGGGGCTGAAGGCACACATGAGGAATGCACTTTTCACACACACACACACACTTTTGCACTTGCAGACACCTCAAACATGCATGCTCTCTCTGCACACACACACACACACAGAGTAAGACTCCTTAAACCTGTAAAGACACACCCACTTGCACTCTTCATGTGCCTCACCTTTGTCCTGCCCCCGCTGAGGTCGTGGTCGCCTGGCAGGGGTCAAAGGTCAGAATGAACCGCCGATGAGGGACGCGATGAGGGACCTTGAAACCTCCAGGCTTCTGTTGTTAAGCTCCCCCTCACCCCCCGCACACACACACCAGACCTGTCCGAAATACATTGTTTACCTGTGAATTAAATGTGTACGTGTGTGTGTGTGAGAACCTAGCGTCATTACATTCCAGCCAGGTTACCATGGAAACTGACAAGACGTGCACCTGCTCCGCAGCCCGAAAACATGGCGGCAGCAGCAGCTAATGACTGCATGGCACACGGTTTTCTCACCTGGTAGCACGTTGGTGTGACTATAGTGTGTGTGTGTATGTATGCGTGCGCTTGTGTGTGTGTGTGTGTGTGTGTGGAAGGGAGAGGGAGACAGAGAGATGGTACTGTATTTCAAGAGCTAAAATGTTCCCTTTCGGAGGAAAAAGTGAGAAAGTAAGACCTTTTGTGAGTGCGTTTTCATTTCTGAGCCAGCTTGAGCTTTGTGTGTATGTGTGTGTGTGTGCGCACGCTTCATGCCCATCGATCCATTCAGCGTGAAGGCAGGTCGAGTGTGTGCGTAAAGGAAGACAGAAAAAGCAACCAAGTTTAGTTCTGCTACAGGAAAACAAATACATCAGATTTGCTTTTTCTCTCCTCTCGTCGTCTCACTTCTACTTTTAGACTCACTTTAGATCTCACGATAATCAGTCATTTTTAAAGCTTGAAGCAAAACCCAGCTGGAAATCTGCACTGTTTTAAGTGATCGGTTAATGTTGGGAGAAGGACGGCATTGATGCTACACTACTAGTGTTTTTCTTTTCGTGAAATCTGTCCCCGTCTTATAGAAATTAACGTCTGATATTTTCAAATAAAACTGCTGAGAAAAGAAAGGCAGGCCGGTCGTCTTCTCTCGAGGCCCGACACATTCTGTTTAACTTTCCATCCATCCATCCTGGAAAGCATTAACCTAATTTACGCAACCAAGCTTAATTTTCCACCTGGCAAAGACTCTAGGAAACTGTTATATTTCACCTTTCTGTCCACATCCACTCACTTATTAAACCCCACCACCAACAATGATTTTTCAACATGAAAACGTATTCATTTTTGAGTCACTTGAGCCCACAAACGATTTTGAATACTAATTTAAATCACAGTCAAACAAGCAAACCAGAAAATATCTGACTTTGCCTTCAGAAAGACATAAATGGTTCATTATTTCAGGATTAGAGAGTTCAAAACTTTCACCACTTTGATGCAAACTTTCTCACAAATCTAAAAGCTTCTTTCGCCCCCTCGTTAAGGATACTGATGAGTTATGAACAGTTGAGTCAGCCAGTTGTGTTAATCTAAACTAGCAAAGGTAAAAGCTCACATTAAATTGTGTAAGAAGAAAAAAGCAAGCACTCACACTGTACTGCATGGACTTTAAAGTCACTGTGGACACAGTGCAGATAAAGTATAAACATTTCAGTTATTTGACCTTAATTTTCTTTTATTTTAGCTTCCAAGGTCAATAATGAACTTTCACAAAAAAAAAAAAAATTTTGAATCATCTCAGTCCTGTTTCCTCAGCCAAGTGCCTGGAAAAAAAGGTTTTTAGGCTTTTCACACCTGCATTTTAATCCAAAAACCCCCTGTGACTGCCCCTAACCTTCCCCTCTCAGAACGTGTTCATGTGTGAAGCAAACCAAGTGACGCTGAAGCAGGGACAGCAGCACCTTACCTGTCGAGTGGCGGCAGTTTGGGAGAGAGAGAGAGAGTGTGTGTGTGTGTGTGTAAGAGAGAGAGCGAGTGCGAGGAAGGTTGGGTTCATCCTGTGTACTTGTTTTCCGTTGCAGTGACTGCAGGACGTGGTCTGTTAACCAGTGGTGTTGCCTAACATTGTATTTCATACTGACCCCCCCCTTTCTTTTTCTTTTTTAATTTATGAATAGTGTCGATAGAGTTGTGCATTATTACGAAGAATTTTATGTATGATTACATTGATTGTTTGACTGTACATTTAAAACAAAACATGTAAAAGATTAAATTTTGTTTTAAATTAAAAGGAAAAAGATTGAAGTTGCACAGTCTGGGTGTTGGTGTTTATTTGAGCTTTTTTCTGATGCAGATCTCATTCTGAATTCTTTACTTTCCTGGCAGATTTCAGGTGTTGTACTTTTTCCAATACTGGAAGCAACAAGTCACACCTTTTCAGCTCAGCTATTGACTGAATCTTAAAGAGTCTAGAGTCTGTAAGCCGAGGCTGGAGAGGAATCTTAAAACGTGCCATAACTGACCATGTGAGACGGACAGAAGCTCCAGAATAAGTAAGTGCACATTTAGTGGATGTTGTTTTGTCAACTGCTGTTTCTAGCTAAAGTTAAAATGCACAAACACTGAAAGGTTTTTCCTAGAAATAACTGACTTGTGAAAAATGATTCATCGTTGTGTTTAATACTTTACTCAGCCTTTGAAAATGTGCCTTTTTTTGTGAGGGACCTCCTTTAACCCTGAGAGGATGACAACAAATTTAAAACAGAAAGTCTGTGTTTATAAAGTATAAGCAATCTTCAAAGTATGTTGGTTTAGGCCACGTTCTTTGTGTGGGTGTTTTTTTGTTGTCATAACATCCTGGTTGAGAAGCACTATAAGCATAACTGAGCACTTCTGTGTGGATACATGTATGTAAGTGTGTATACACATATGCCTGTGTGCATGTATGTATGTGTGTATGTAAGAATGTCTATATGTATGTATATGTGTATGCATGTTTGTATGGATACATGTATGTGTGTGTGTGAATACATGTATATATTTATGTATGTGTGTGTATGTATGAATATATGCATGTATGTACATATGTATGTAAGTATGTGTGTATGCATGTATGTATGAATGTGTGTATGTATGAATGTATGTACATGAGTGTGTGTGTGTGTGGGGAAGTATGTATGTATTTATGTATGTGTGGATATATGTATGTATGTGTGTATGTATGGATGTATGTATGTACATATGTGTGTGTGTATGTATGAATGCATTTATGTATGTGGATATATGTATGTGTGTATGTAAGTATGTATTTATGTATGTGTGTGTGTATGTGTGAATGTATGTATGTATGTACATATGTGTGTGTATGCAAGTATGTGTGTATATGTAATGTATGTACATTAGTGTGTAAGTATGTATGAATGCATTTATGTATGTGGATATATGTATTGGGGGTATTGGGTTTTATTTTTTACCAGGTTTGCGGTTTTTAGTGCACTGGCACAGGGGCCGGGGCAAGACTGCTAACCCCACACTTCCCCACACCCCTCATGACTTCTTCGGTGGGTACGTATATATATATGCATGTATGTACATGTGTGTGTGTGTATGCATGTAGGTATGTGTGTGTATGTATGTACATAAGTGTGTGTGTAGAAGTATGTATGTATTTAAGTATGTTTTGATGTATGTGTGAATATATGTACGTGTGTGGATGTATGTATGTATGTATGTGTGTGTATGCATGTATGTGTGTATATGTAAATGTATGTATGTACATATGTGTGTAAGTATGTATGTATGTATTTATGTATGTGTATGTATGAATATATGTATGTATTTATGTATGTCTGTGTGTATGCATGTATGTAAGTATGTGTGTATGTGTGTAAGAATGTATGTATGTATGTCTGAATGTTTGTATGGATACATGTATGTATGCATGTGTGTATGTATGAATGCATTTATGTATGTGTGTATGTAAGTATGTGTGTGTATGTATGAATGTATATATGAATGTATGTGTGTGTATGTATGAATGTATGTATGTACGTATGTATGTGTATGCATGTTTGTGTGTATATATAAATGTATGTATGTACATATGTGTGTGTGTATGTATATTAGTGTGTGTGTAAGTATGTATGTATGTATCTATGTATGTGTGTATGTATGTGTGTATGTATGTACATATATGTGTGTGTGTATGTATGAATGTATGTACACATGTATGTATGTATGCATGTTTGTATGGATACATGTATGTGTGTGTGTGTGTATGTATGAGTGCATTTATGTATGTGTGTATGTAAGTATGTGTGTGTATGTATAAATGTATATATGTACATAAGTGTGTGTGTGGAAGTATGTATTTATGTATGTCAAAGTGTGTATGTACGTGTGAAAATATGTATGTGTGTGTGTATGAATTTATGTATGTATGTACGTATGTGTGTGTATGCATGTATGTATGTATGTGTGAATATATGTATGTCTGAATGTAAGTATGTGTGTATGTATTTATGTATGTGTGTATGTATGAATATATGTAAGTATGTGTGTGTATGAATGTATGTAAGTATGTGTGTGTGTATGTATGAATGTATGTACGTAAGTGTGTGTGGATGTGTGTATGTAAGTGTGTGTGGAGGTGTGTACGTAAGTGTGTGTGGATGTGTGTATGTAAGTGTGTGTGTGTGTATGTATGTAAGAATGTATGTATGTATGTCTGAATGTTTGTATGGATACATGTATGTATGTATGTACCTGTGTATGTATGTACATGTGTGTGTGTATGTATGAATATACGTATATATATATGCATGTATGTACATGTGTGTGTGTATGCATGTAAGTATGTGTGTGTATGTATGTACATAAGTGTGTGTGTAGAAGTATGTATGTATTTAAGTATGTTTTGATGTATGTGTGGATATATGTATGTGTGTAAGTATGTGTGTATGTATGAATATATGTATGTACATATGTGCGTATATATAAATGTATGTATGTACGTGTGTGTGTGTAAGTTTGTATGTATGTATTTATGTATGTGAGAATATATGTATGTCTCAATGTAAGTATGTTTGTACGTATGAATGTATGTATGTATGTACATAAGTTTGTGTGTGGAAGTATGTATGTATGTGGATATATGCATGTCTGAATGTAAGTATGTGTGTGTGTGTATGAATATATGTATATATGCATGTATGTACATGTGTGTGTGTATGTATGTGTGTGTGTGTATATGTAAGAATGTATGTATATATGCATGTATGTACAAATGTGTGTGTGGATGTATGTATGTGTGTGTGTGCATGTTTGTATGAATACATGTATGTATGTATGTTTATGTGTGTATGTATGAATCCATTTATGTATGTGTGGATATATGTATGTGTATGTATGAATATATGTATGTATGCATGTATGTACATGTGTGTGTATGAATGTATGCATGTATGTACATATGTGTGTATGCATGTAAGTATGTGTGTGTGTGTATGTATATACGTAAGTGTGTGTGTGGAAGTATGTATTTATGTATGTGTGAATATATGTACTTGTCTAAGTATGTGTGTATGTATGAATGTATGTATGTATGTACGTGTGTGTGTATGCATGTATGTAAGTATGTGTGTGTGTATGTATGAATGCATGTATGTACATAAGTGTGTGTGTTTGTGGAAGTATGTATGTGTGTGTGTACATGTGTGTATGTATGATTGTATGTATGTACGTACATATGTGTGTGTGGATGTATGCATGTGTGTATGTAAGTATGAGTGTTTATGTATGAATGTATGTATGTATGTGTGGATATGTGTATGTGTATGTAAGAATATATGTATGTATGCATGTATGTACATAAGTGTGTGTGTGTGTGGAAGTATGGATGTATGTATTTATGTGTGAATATATGTATGTCTGAATGTAAGTATGTGTATGTATGAATGTATGTATATATGCATGTGTGTGTATGTATGTGTGTATGGATACATGTATGTATGAATGCATGTATATATTTATGTACTTGTGTATGTATGTATGTGTGTATGATTGCATGTATGTATGCACATGTGTATGTATGTGTGTATGTGTGTGTATGTATGTATGATTGCATGTATGTATGCATGTATGTACATGTGTATGTATGTATGACTATGTATGTATGTATGACTGTATGTATGTATGACTGTATGTATGTACGTACATGTGTGTGTGTGGATGTATGCATGTGTGTATGTAAGTATGTGTATATGTAAGAATGTATGTATATATGCATGTATGTACATGTGTGTGTATGTATGTATGTATGTATGACTATATGTATGTATGAGTGTATGTATGTACGTACCTATGTGTGTGTGGATGTATGCATGTGTGTATGTAAGTATGAGTGTTTATGTATGAATGTATGTATGTGTGTGTGTGTATATGTAAGAATGTATGTATATATGCATGTTTGTACAAATGTGTGTGGATGTATGCATGTGTGTAAGTGTGTGTTTATGTATGAATGTATGTATGTATGTATGGACATAAGTGTGTGTGTGTGTGGAAGTATGGATGTATGTATTTATGTGTGAATATATGTATGTCTGAATGTAAGTATGTGTATGTATGAATGTATGTATACATGCATGTGTGTGTATGTATGTATGTATGGATACATGTATGTATGAATGCATGTATATATTTATGTACTTGTGTATGTATGTATGTATGTATGAGTGTATGTATGTACGTACCTATGTGTGTGTGGATGTATGCATGTGTGTATGTAAGTATGAGTGTTTATGTATGAATGTATGTATGTGTGTGTGTGTGTGTGTGTATATGCAAGAATGTATGTATATATGCATGTTTGTACAAATGTGTGTGGATGTATGTATGTGTATGTGAATGTGTGTATGTATGTACATATGTGTGTATGGATGTATGTACATATGTGTGTGTGTATGTATGTACATTAGTGTGTAAGTATGTATGTATGTCTGAATGTTTGTATGGATACATGTATGTATGCATGTGTGTATGTATGAATGTATGTATGTATGGACATATGTGTGTATGCATGTTTGTGTGTATATATAAATGTATGTATGTACATATGTGTGTGTGTATGTATGTATATTAGTGTGTGTGTAAGTATGTATGTATGTATTTATGTATGTGTGTATGTATGTACATATGTGTGTGTGTGTGTGTATGTATGAATGTATGTACACATGTATGTATGTATGCATGTTTATATGGATACATGTATGTGTATGTATGAGTGCATTTATGTATGTGGATATATGTATGTGTGTATGTAAGTATGTGTGTGTATGTATAAATGTATATATGTACATAAGTGTGTGTGTGGAAGTATGTATTTATGTATGTCAATGTGTGTATGTATGTGTGAATATATGTGTGTGTATGAATTCATGTATGTATGTATGTACATATGTATGTGTATGCACGTACATTAGTGTGTGTGTATGTATGTATGTATGTATTTATGTGTGTATGTATGAATATATGTATGTAAATATATGTGTGTATGAATGTATGTATGTACGTAAGTGTGTGTGGATGTGTGTATGTAAGTGTGTGTGTGTGTGTGTATGTAAGAATGTATGTATGTATGTACATGTGTGTGTATGTATGTATGTACATTGTGTGTGTGTATGCATGTGTGAATGTATGTGTGTATGTAAGAATGTATGTACATAAGTATGTGTGGATGTGTGTAAGTGTGTGTGTATGTATGCATGTTTGTATGGATACATGTATGTATGTGTTTGTATGTATGAATGCATTTATGTATGTGTGTATGTAAGTTGTGTGTATGTATGTATGTACATATGTGTGTGTGTGTGTGTATGAATACATTTATGTATGTGTGTATGTAAGTATGTGTATGTATGAATATATGTATGTATGTATGTATGTATGTGTGTGTATGTATATGCATAAGTGTGTGTGTGGAAGTATGTATTTATGTATGTGTATGTATGTATTTACGTGTGTGTATGTATGTATGTAAGTATGTGTGTGTGTATGTATGAATGCATGTATGTACATAAGTGTGTGTGTGTGTGGAAGTATGTATGTATGTATGTGTGTACATGTGTGTATGTATGAATGTATGTATGTACGTACATATATGTGTGTGTGTGGATGTATGCATGAATGTATGTATGTACATAAGTGTGTGTGTGGAAGTATGGATGTATGTATTTATGTGTGAATATATGTATGTCTGAATGTAAGTATGTGTATGTATGAATGTATGTATATATGCATGTATGTACACGTGTGTATGTATGTATGTATGGATACATGTATGTATGTATATATTTATGTACGTGTGGATATATGTATGTGTGTATGAATGCATGTATGTACATGTGTATGTATGTATGTATGTATGTGTGTGTGTATGTATGACTGTATGTATGTCCATATATGTGTGTGCATGTATGTATGTATATATGTGTGTATGAATGTATGTGTGTACGTATGAATGCACGTATATGTGTGTGTGCAAGTATGTATGTAGATACATGTATGTATGTACATATGTGTGTGTGTATGTATACATATATATGTGTGTGTGTGTGTATGCCGGTACACATTATATATACGTGTATATATATATATATATGTATACACACATCAGGAAGAAAAAGGTAATGCCATCTGCTGGGAAAACATCGTACAACAATACATAGTGTGATCGTAATTTGATCAAACTTTGAAAGAGGTATCTATGAGTAGAAGTACTTATACAAATTAAATAATTGTGCATGTTTTTCTTTTCCTGATGTGTTTATACATTATTTTGGCTGGCTCTGTATGTATATGTATAGATATATATATATATATATCTATACATATACAATGTGTGAGTATTTCTGACCAGGTTTAACAAGTTTGGTGTGTTTGAGACAGGAAATAAAACACAGCAACGGTGGAAACCAGTGTTACACAGCACTTCAATTTTATTCTACTACCAAAAAAGAGGCATCTCAAGAGCACCGGTAAGAAGCAGAACAGCATCCATTTTGTCTCCACCACAGACTGGACCGCTGGCCAAGCAAAGGGAAGAAAGGAAAACAAGAACGAAGTCCTTTTAGTCCCAGAGAACGATGTCGAACATCTCCACTATCCACTTTCACATGCAGCAGAAACGCAACTGTACTGTAAAGCTTCTGCAGGAGCAACATGTTGCTGAGATCAGGTGAGAAAGTTTAAAAATTAAAAACCGAAAACTGAAGGAAAAGAAGCGACTCCTCTACTGAGGTGGAAGAAGACAAAAGACTGTTTTCTAAAACCTAATGAAACTGTGAGAAACAAAAGTCACACCACAATATGTAATAATAATAATAATAATAATGATCTTTAAAATATTTCAAAGGAAACAGACAAAAACTCAAGAGGTGTGTGACCAATCAGGAAATACACTGCACACACACATTCACCTGGCTTACAAGTATTTTTGTGTGTGCAGAAACACAGTAGGCCTCACAATCATGAAATGGCGACCAAACTCTCAAATGGTTTTTCAGTCCAGCATGCATCTCCAGGTGAGCAGAACTCTGTACAACAACAGCAGATCAGTTCTAACAGTAGCTGGATGTGAATTACTGAGCGAATGAGCTTTCATGGTTCGAGAAAACGGCATGAAGAGCAGCTTGAGGCAGATTTCAGGAGTTAGTCATAAAAACACGAGCACTGTAAGAAACCGAAAACTGAAAAAAATCATTCTCCACTGAGAGTGAAGTACCATAAATCTTTAAATAACAGAGCTAAGAAATTTAACACAGGAAACGTTACTTTACAATTCGCTGCTTGTTACATTAATGTTGATTAACCCTCCTGTGTACATTCAAGCATGAGTCCAGAGTGAGGAAAAAAAACATCTAAAAATGTCATGATTTCTTCTCAGTAGAACAAAGAGAGAGAGATTGTTCTCTTCAGAAAAGATAAAAAAACGTGATTGATTTCAAAATGTGAAATTAAAAATGTTCTGACCTTTTATATTTTTTTTTTGTCTTCAAGTGGAAATGCATAGCAGGATAACTCGCCGCTCCTCCTCCAGGGTTGCTTTGTTTCGTCACACGTGGCTCTCATAAAACACCTGGCAGGAAGGGGTCTTATTGGCGTCTGTCGGTTTGGGCGCAGCCTGGTCGGTGTCCTCCTCTCCCTCCGCCTGCTCCTTGTGGTGAAGAGGAGTCAGCGGTGAGGGGGAGGGCGGCGGAGGCGGGGAGCACGTGGCCTCTGGCTGAGGCGGAGCTTCAATGCCGCAGTACCCGCCCACGGGGAGCTGCGGGTGCACCGACACCTGGATGGCGATGTGCTGCGGCTGCTCCTGAACTGAGGAGTTGTCAGAGTCGGCGGCGGGGGATTCGCTGCGCTCCCTCTCTCGCTCCCTTCCTCTCTCCCTCTCCTGCAGGATGGTGAAGACGTCTCTCGCCCCGATGGCCCTGCTCGCTCCCTCGGGCGCCTGCCTGACGAAGGTGTGCCTCATCTCCTCCACCCCCACCACCTCCAGGATCTCCTCCATGAAGTTGCGGCAGTTCATGATGAGCGGCGGCAGCGGGATGCTGCGAGCCAGCTCCTCGATGTACCGAGCGAACTCCATGGTCTTGAACTGGGTCACCTTGGCCAGCTCCAGCGTCTTGGCCGAGGTGATGATGGGGATTCGCTTGGCGATCTCGAAGGCCTTCTGCAGCTTCTCGGCGCCCTCCGTGCGGAAGAATTCGTTGATGGCTTTCTCCGTCTTCTTCAGATGGCTGCTCATCATGCAGAGGCGTGTGACGTTCAGGACCATGATGATGGTGAAGGTGACCAGACATACCACCATGTAGTACACACCCATGTCACCGTTAGTGAAGACCACACGCAGCGTCACCGTGCAGTTGGAGCTGCCGTGCACATTGGACGCCATGCAGGTGTACTTTCCACGGTCTGCGAACTCGATGCTGGTGATGTTCAGGACACCACTGTCCAACAGCCACCACTTCTCACCTGTGGAGAGAAGAGAACCACAGGTGATAACCAGCTACTGTTTGACAAGTTCTTAAAATGTGCAACCAAGCAGTACAAATGCAACTTTGAATTCACCACTTGTTGTGCTTGCTGACCTGCTTTTAAAAACATGATGATTCACTGACTCCACAGAAGCCCCTAAATATGCAGTTTGGAAACTCACTCACTCTGAGGTCAAAGTTTACACTCTGAAAATCCTCTTAATGCATGCGTTTCTCCTCTGCAGCAGCTGAGGTTTGCTGCTCTCAGGAACAGAAACTTGCTTACTCAGATTTGTTTGTTTACTTTGTGTTTTACATTTTTAGATTTTTCTTATTTTTGCTGCTATTTGTATGTGTGCATTTAAGCTGAGAATCTTTACAAAATTTTGGTCTGCTTGCATAATGACAATAAAGACTCTTGAATCTTTATGTTGTACTTCTGCTCTGTTCTACTTTTCCTCTTTTTAAATAAAATCTGACAGCTCAGTGTTATGGCACACACATTCATAAATCAGTTTAAAAAGACATGCATCTTCAAGCCTCAAGCACCTGTGCTCACCTTAACCTGCAGCTACTTCATGTTCAGTCATGTTTTCAATCAATTGATGGTTTTTAACATGTCTGAGATCAATTAGAATTAATCCACAATTGAGGCAAGTAAGCCCATGAAGGCCTCTCTTGCTGTCTGGATCAAATGCCTTTAACAATTGAATCCTTTGGTTTGTTTAAAGAGCTTTAACTATACCAATCCAGGCACGTGTAAAGTTTTTTTTTTTTCCTTCAATATTTGCTTTGGTTATCTTACTGAGGTGGCGAGGTAGTTGTTCTGACTGATAAACTGATCGATCTGTACAGTGATGTGACAGCCATTATGCAGTTCAAAGGAAGAGTTCAACGTTTTGAGAAAAACACTAATTTGCCCTCTGCTGAAGAGTTTGATAAGAAGATCAATGCCAATCTCATGTCTGTCTGCAGGAGCGGCTTAGCTTAACTTAGCTTAGCTTAGCTTAGCACAAAGACTGACAAAGGAGAAACAGCCAGCCTGGCTCTTCGCCACAGTAACAAAATCTGCCTGCCAACAATTCATCAAGCTCATCAGTTCACATCACACTTTATAAAACAGTTTGATTCCTCATATTTGAAAACCGACTTGGTAATAAACCTGATTCTGAAATTCATTCAAACTATTCCCTTGAATAAATCCAGAGCCTTGAGTTTCTCTTTCATCTGCCAAGGTTTTCACAGTGTAGGTGGACAGAACTTAAGTTGTGTTCAAGGCAGTCAACAAAAACTTTCAAAATCACAACAGCAGTGTCCCTTTCATCACTGTCAAGGTTATTCAAGTTAATCAACATTCAGGAGTGTCAACAGCTAAGAGTATTAATGCGCTTTGTCCTGGACTCGCCCCTCAATCCACAAGCAGCAAACTTTTAGTGAATTAATCTGCAACTCCTCCTCAACCTCTCGCCGTCTCTCCTCCTCTGTGTGGGAGGGAAGATGGACAGATATCACGGAGGACGTCTCCAAGTCTGTAATCAGAAGTCTGCCTCCTTTTACACTGCGAACACGACAGAGTTTCCTACACTGAGATCCCCAGGAGGAGATGAATGGGTGGTCAGGAAACGTAGCCTGGCTAACAACAACGTCCCGCCCATCCGCCTTTTCATGCGAGGCCAGGACTTCTAATTTTACTTCCACCACCGGATCACGTGACACGACTGACGTGCCGCCCTGTGCTACAAGCGAGTCTGAAGCTGCCTGAGTGATGTGAAGGTTAAGCTGCTCCATAAGCAGCCACTGTTCATCACTGAATGAGCTGCTGCCTGCTGTGGAGAGCGTTCACACCTTCCTAACTGTACTCCTGTGTTTAACCCCGGGGGAAAAGCTCTGCGACGGCACAGACGCCGCTCTGGGTTTGTGGGTCATAATAACAACGCTGCCTGTACTCTCTGATAGCAGGTTTCAACAAGTCGGCTCAGGATCAAACGCGACTTGTTCACTCGGCATTCCTTCTCAGCTCAGTCACAAAAATCAAACACAAAACGGGCTGAATGAAAATCATTAATAAAATCTGACTGTCAGGCGCCTGTCGTCACAGGAAGAATACAGTAACTGCTGTCAACTCAGCCCACTTCAGCAACCCGAGGCCACCAAGGTCCCCGTGTTCAGAAGTCGGGTTTCACTCTAATTAAAGATTCAAAAGAGAAACGTCAGCAAACTGGATCCAGGTTCATTTCTGCTATGCAAACTACTGTTTCCATCTGTGACGACTACTACGATGGATCTGTGCCTGTTTTTATGTAGTGTATCCATATTTTAGAACTGCCACCCTGCCAAATCTTAAAAGTTTTTTTTTTTTAAAGCAGTATGTAAACCAGGCTGATCCACCATGAGCTGGCTGGAAGTCTATCTGTAACCCAATTATTCACAATAATCCTGTTACAGTGCAAAGTTTCACCTCCGTCTTTTACGCACAAAATGCCAGACATTCAATACATGCGGCTGTTTCAAAAGTCTTATTCATAGCAAACAGCAAACCTGACACCTTTCTGCATTTGCCGCTGATTAAATTTTAATTGAGCGACGTGCAATGCTGGCGTAAACCAGGTTTAAAGTAACAGTACGATCAGTCTTACCGTTTGTCTCCGTGTCCAGGCGGTCTCCGTGGGAGTTGAACCACTGAACACTGGGGAACGGCTCTCCGGTCACATTGCAATCAATCAGCGCGCAGCTACCCTCCCGGGCAATTATCTGGCTCACTTTCGTGAACACAACTGGGACAAATCCGCCATCAGTCACGTTGCCGTTCACTGTACGGTTTCCCTCCGCGTCCACCGTGAGGGCCCCGGCGGTGTGAGAGGCGATGAGGGACGCCAGGACCAGAAAAACGTATCCGCCGGCCCAGTGCATTTTCTCAGGCTGTCGGTGCGTCGCCCGGGAGGAGGGAAGAGACTCCCGGGTCTCCATCCGGACAGACTGGCTATCTCTTAACAGCAGAAGGCAACTTGGCATTCAGCTCTGTGGCTTGAAACATCTCACTGGAAAACAAGAAAGAGATTGGCTTGGATTAATCAGAGACAGTGCAGGACAAAACAACCTGTGCCTCCTGAGGAATTCATATTCAGTTAATTAATCAATTAGCCCACAAACATCAGAAAATAGTGAGAAATGCACCTCAAGATTTCCTGATGTCACAATCATGCATGACGGTTGCAAATAAACGGATTTCCTCACATTTTTCATCTTAGGTTCTGCACTTTTAGACATGTTGTAGTAAATGTGAGCAGACCGCCACAGTTTCATCTGAAGTAAAACCACCCAAGTCGACATTACAAAACATCAGGATTTTTGTCAGGATTTCTCTAAGTCAAACCTAACACGTTACACCACATGAACAACAATATAAAATACATACAGACAAATGACTTGCACCTAAAGAGATCGTTTGGTGTTTTCTTTAGCGTTTCATCCAAGCAGCCTCATCCTGTGTTATGACAGCACCCACTTGCTTGATTAACACGAAAACAAAGCCTCACTACAACATAACGGGAGCCCAGCGTGGGCTACGGCTATTTCCTAGCTCACCTCCTTTCCGAACATAGCTACATCCCGCGTCAATGGCATCGTTTGCTACCGACACTGAGACGGAGAACAGCTCGTGACGATGAAGACAGTTTACCGAATGTACGAGTAAGCATTTATAGAGTTGTTTTAAAGATTTCCCCGTAAAAACGCTAGACAGAACCAAACAAGGGCGTGGGGCCCGGCTATGTGCTGGACGGTGATTATTTGTTTCCTATCACGGGACCCTTCCAGAATTGTGCCCCCCCCGTACAAACTGTTCACAAGCGGCTGTGTGCGCGCTCCTATTCACGAAAGGGAAGATCGTTTAATGCGTGGCTACGATAAAGATTACCGCAGACAACAGATTAAAGCATATTTAAAGCACCACGGTTGTGACGACTGCGGTAACGTTAGCTCGTCGACGCGACACCGACGGCTCCAGCAAACGGCCAACTCGGCGTCGACGTTAGCCGCTAAGCGCTAACTAGAATCGAGCAAATTTCACATTTCCCTTCTCACGAATCCCACTTCTCATACTCACATCATGGTCTGTCGCTGTCGACGTTTGGTGGGGGAGACACACAAGGGTCGATGTGTTGTTGTCAGCTATTTCATCTCCATCCTCTTCACATCGCCGCTCCTCCGCGCTGTAACCCACAAGCAGTTTTTAGTTCGTGTGCACTTCAGGGTCCGGAGGGTGGCAACATCGCCGAGGCGCTTCGGTTGCTGCGACAGAACAGCGATTGAAGTGGATTAATGGCTATTAAGAGAATGATTTAACATATTAAAGGAGATAAATCCTCCCGAACAGGTAGTTAGTTAGTTAACTTGAATTAGATTATGGATTTTGTTTTATTTACCTAATCCAGGTTTAAAGCTGCATTAAGTGACTTTTTGACCACTTGGGGGCAGCAGAACAAGCTACAGATGCATGTGATGAACAAGTTAGCCAACAAATGACATTCAATCCCTTGCCAAACAAGTTGACACAATGCTGATCAAGTCTATCATTACCGCTGGATAAATACTCGATTTTGCAATATACCAGTTTTAAAATCTGGAGTCTGTGGCAACTGTTCTGTGCTGATACACAGGTAGTGATGCATTTAATGTCAACCAGGAAATTTTTTTTTTTGCCTGGTCCTGAGCAACTCCTGAAGACAGTGTCTGGCCCTTTGCGTACCATAAATGTTTTTCTATGTTGTCCACCTGCTTGTCACTAACTTTGTCTCTCTGCAGTTATCAGAGCTTTATTTTCAAAATCCGCCTGCTGCAGCTGGAAACGAGGTTGATGAGAGAAGAAATGTGGAAAAAATAAAAGGCAAGAGGGGACAGCAAACCTCCTTGTGAAACAAAAACATTCCTGGAAGAAATGAGGACTAAATCAGGGTCGTCCGGTCTGTTTGTTTGCGTGCCGATTTGACAGCCACCTGACCTTCAACCTCTGAAATCAGACTGCGTGTGAAGTCATCACTTGCAATCTTTCTCCAAATTAAACGTCCGTTCGTTTGCGTCAACTGCTCAGAGATAGGGATGCGTTCAAGTTCATGTGAGAATGCATGTTTTTGCTGCAAATTCAGACAGTCTTCAAGAGAAGATTTTGAGACACTCCTTTGCAGTAAATGAGGACTGTGAAAGCCTGATGTCGAAGCCACCCCTCTGACCTCCTTCTCCTTTGCGGGTGAATGTTTCAGCTCTACACAAACACTTCTCAGAGCTCGGACACGCAGCAGGGACAACCCGCTGTTGTCAGCAGGTGCCGTTGTGCGGGTTTTGTTTCTTTACTTGAGCTTGTGATTTTTCTAAGGTCACCAGGAAACAAAGAGAGGCAAACGCCAGCTGAATGCTTACTTCAATCACAAGTCAGGCTGTAAAGTAAACGACAAATTGAAATCAGAACACCAGAACACAAAACCACTTGTGTGTACTTTTTTAAAATGTTCTGTTAAAAACACTAGCAGTCAAACAGGATCTTAAGTCTTAAACAGAAGAGTAAACTCAGACTATATGGGATGTTTAAGATGTGTTGTGACATGTTAGCTGTCAGACATCCTGGATGAAGTGAAGACAGCTGCTCGCACACACAACCCAGTACTTTCCTCAAGGGTATTTAGAAACTGAACGTTTTTAATGCCTGGTGTTGAAAAAAAAAAGCTTTTGCTATAAATTTGTAAGCAAAGGCAAAAGTGTGTTTCTTCAGAGGCGCACAGAGAAGGGGAAACACTCAAGCGTTTGCAGTTTTAAGAACAAGTTTATTGTGAAACTGATGTGCAAGAGCCTTCAGTCACAGAAGACAAAATTCAGAGTGACAGAAAAAGTTTACTGTTTTGTGCGTGAAAAGGTAAAGACGTCCTCAGCGTGTAGTGTCCTGACAGAGCAACAGACAGAGCAACAGACTGAGATCAGCAGCTTGGTTTCCCTTCTTTCGAAACTCATTCGTCGCACTGTGTAGCTGACAGCAGCAAGTCATGTTTAATGCATCCAAATGATGGAGGAAAAGCCTTCAACTCTGCCTCAACTATTCTATAGATATAAATCAGAGGTTACTCCATATTAAAATATATTTAAAACTTTAAGAATTATATATTCTAATATTAAAGTCTTCAAGAATGAGTAAATTAAAAAAAAGAAAAAAAAAGAAGAAATCCTCTTCCAGGGAAAAAGGCGTCATCACAAAGCCTCTTTGATGAGCAAGGAGAGTCTTCTGAAAGCCTGTGAGAGAGATTTGTGAGAGACTCGAGTCAGTTAAGGAGTGTGAGAGTGTGTGTGCGTGTGTGTGTGTGTGTGTGTGTGTGTGTGTGTGTGTACCTCATCAATCTGCTCTGGTGTGGAGAGAGAAAAGGCTGCTCTGACGTAAGGACAGGGGTCACTGCTGTTGATCATGAAGACGCCTCCGGGAACCAGCAGCACCTTCAACACACACACACACGATTCCTGTTATTTAATAATTTCATTACTTTTTTCCCCCAGCTGATCTCTTCATGCAGCCAAGGTCAGACCGAGAGAATGAAACATCGATTAAACCTCTTTGCGAGAACAAAACCGGCCTTTGTGTTTAATCAACTGATTCTTTGTGTAACGTGAACATTTTCAGGACAGCACAGAAATGAAAACAACGTGAGGAATTGGCCACGAATCACACACAAATTTCTTACACTAACTAAGTAAGTGTCTAACTGACAGATGTGATTTTCATCATTTTAACTATTCCTTTAACATCTGTCAGAAATACGGCCTTAAAAACCCGCGTTCCACTGCATTAACTCAGGGAAGCCTGAAGGAAACTAACAGAAAGATAAAAGCACGGAGATCGTCTTTGTTACATTCACTTTAAATCTGACGTTGTTTGTTCTGCTCTGACAGCACAGCGACTCTTCGCCGTCTGCTGCTTGGAAGTTTTAAATATCCTGGACGCCGAGGAGAGACGCCGACCGCGCAGGCCTTGGAAAAGCCTGGCTGTACCCACTCTTATACCAGCAGGGATTTACAAACGCTCTGTGTGTGTGTGTGAGTGTGTGTGCGTGTGTGTGGGAAAGCACTCAGCTGCCGAACCCACTCACAGTGTGCATAATGGCCGCTTTGCATGCATCATCCCACGCTCTATTCAGACACACACAAAAACCCTGCCTCGCCCCCAGTGCACAAATATCTGCTCGCAAACAGAGAGGCGGAGAGGAAAAACCGCCGCAAGGCATCCTGGGTATCAGCTCGTTAGAGTGCAGTAGGTATGTGTTCACCTCCAGTGGAGTTAACTGGGGATTTGCTTCATGAGACAGCAGAAGAAGAGGTTCGCATGAGAGGGTTTGAACTGAAATACAAAAGGCCCGAGTTGTGTGCTGACCTCCTTCTCCAAGGCTTTCTTCATAATGAGCTGCTGGGTATCAGCGATGCCCTTCAGTTTGATCCACAGGAACATCCCTGCCGACGGGGCGTGCCACTCTGCTACATCTGCACACACACACACACACACACACACACACACATTTGACAGAGAAAAAAAAACTTGGGTTTTCAGACTCATAACTACAGGAAGGATTTTCCTTTTCCTGTTGTTTCCTCTGTCAATAAAAATCTGGACTGCACACAGTCTTCACAATCAGCATGTGTTAACATGTAGTTCAGTGAATGGCCACCAGGCGGCAGCCCTCAGAAAACTCCTATTCAGACTGCACAGCTAATTTGATACACGCAAGCAGAAAAGCAGCGAGCCACACTTCATACAAACAAAACAGACAATATAAAAACTAACTGATAAAATAAGTGAGGTCATAAAGTGTTGCTACCAAAGCTCACTTAAAGAGTTTTCCAGAGTTTTCTTCTTTCTCTCTTTAACTAAAGCTGTTTGTGTTTTTGAGCAATTTATATTACATTAAATTTAGAGAAAATCAACGGTTTTTAGCAACAGTAAAGACGACAGCCTGCTGTTTTTTACTTTGCTGGCTGGACGGTCTGGAGAGGATCTGTTATGACTGTACAAACGTCAGTTTTTAAAAAAAGGTACCTTGTGGCGAGCAAACAAAAGTCATGCTGACATTCGCACCAAAATGCATCCAGTGTGTTGTATTTAATGCCCAATAAATTATGTTCAGTGGAATTTGAAACCTTCTGTACTTAAGCTGGCGGTCAGAACGGCTCGCTTTTCGACTAATTTTCACCACAGACCTTTGAGCCACTTCTCTGCAGAGCCGATCATGGCATCGCGCTGTTTCTCGTAAAAGTCAATCACACTGTGAGAAGAAATAAAACAGTTACACACACATCGGCGACATTCATCTCAGCACCCTTACAAAATAATAATAATGATAATTACATAATAACAAACTGTCCTGCTCTGCCTTCAGTGGCTGCGTTGGTTCAGGCACAAGGAGTGAGGCTGTTTAAGGTAAGAACGTCAGAGTGAGCCAATCAGAGCCAGACAAGGACAGGTGTTCTTACATTTGGCTTTTGGATGAGAGCACAAAAAAGGAGGAGGAGAAAAAAAAGAGGGAGGGGAACATGCAGATAAGAAAGTGGTAGTCAAAACCATCCGTCCGTCCATTTTCTGTGGCGCTTATCTGTCAGGGTCGTGAGGGGTCTGGAGCCTCTGCCAGCTGACTACAGACGAGAGGCAGGGTCCACCCTGAACTGGTCTGCAGTTAATCGCAGGGCTGACACACACACTCACAGTTTGGGGCAATGTAGAGTAGCCAATTAACCTAACGTGCATGACATTTGGGATTGTATGAGGAAGCCAGAGAACCCGGAGAAAACCCACGCAGGCACAGGGAGAACATGCAAACTGTGCACAGATTCAAGTCTGGAACTTTCTTGCTGTGAGGCAACAGCACTACACCACCGCACCACCAACCCGTCAAAACCACATGGATAAAAAGAGAGAATGTCAGCATGGGAGCGTGGATCTAACTGTCAGCCAGTCAGACCAGTCAGCGCTGTGTGGAATGCTGTACCTGTCTATGTGCTGGAGGAACCCGTCTTGGCCCCAGCTGTGCAGCAACTGAGCTACCATGAGCTGAATGGGAACAGAACACGGAGGTTACAGACTGACACAGTTCTAAGAACGCGTTTGTGCTTTTTGCCTTTCGCCACAGAACCTCCAAATGTTACTTTTGCCCTGTTCATCTAAGGAAATGAACATTTTCGTGCCCGCATGCATTTTAAAATCATTGGCAACGTTCAGTCCAGACTGCATGAACGAGCAGAGGCGAGGACTGACAGCAGATCATGAATAATCTTCTCCCTCATTAAAACCTCCTCTGCAGCTGCTATTCAGTCTCACAAACCGCATCTCTCTGCTCAGAAATATGCTTTATTTCTTAATTTAGCTGTGACAGACAGGAAACACAGCAGACAGTCTCCTGTTTATGAGGGAAACGCAATGAAAATCAATGAATGACAAAGTTAGTCCTCGCAGCTGAAAGTTTACGACCGTGCCGCTTTTGATCGAGCAGGGCGTGTGGGCTGTCAGATCCTGGCTGGTCTCACCTGTGTGAAGGTACTTGTGTGCATCGTGGACGCCTGGATGTGCAGCACCACCCTGTCTATCAGCGGTTTCGGACCCGTCACAAAGCCAATCCTGAGCCTGAAACAAAAAGACACACAAACCAGCAACTAAACCAAAATTAGTTGATGCAATTATGTGTGAGACTGTGCGTTTCCTTGTTAGACCCTGAGCTGAATACTGCTGCTCGGTCTTGGTCTGCAAACATCTTGCCAGGTTACAGTCAAAGCTGTCTCGGTTACGTCAAAAGCTTTTGATTTATATGGCTTCAATCTGGTCTGATGAGGTGAATGTAAAAGGACGTCTCTATAATGTGTGGAAAAGTATGATGCAGATTGTTTTTTTTTACAAAACGGACAACATCCTGTCCTTCTGCTCAGTGTCTTGGTCCTACAGATGTACACAGTCGGTATCATTATGCTAAACTAAGAATCTACTCTCTCTTCAAAGCAACAATATTAATGTTTACCACTTCACAGGCAGTGCAGGTTGAAATATCATCATGAAAGGGCATTGAAATAAAGATGGCTTAGGTGATAGTTAATGTACATACACCAATGTCCGTGTCCGTATACTTTTGACCATAAGGTCTACCCTGCACATGCAATCATGAGATGTGACCAGTGGGGAACTACACGAGTAAATGAAACTGTATGATATACTGGAGAAGCACCAATGGGTTATACACCAGGTCCTGACTTTTGAAAGGAAACACACACACACACACACACACACACACACACACACACACACAGATTCACACTCTTCACCCTGAAGACAGGATCTTAGAGAAGGAGTCCATCCTGATGATCCTCCCGTCAACGTCCATGGAGAGAAACGTGGGCGCCCACGGCTGACAAATACACGGTGACATGAGATGAAACAGTTTGTGTCAGAGTGACCAGATGGGACCGTAAACGCACCACAGGGAAGACAGACTTCAACTCTTGAAACGACAGAAGGGGAGGAGGCGAGCAAACTCTTTCTGTACCTTCTGAAACTGCAGAAAGTAGTAGGGGTCGTCCTCGATGATGAGCATGTCGTACTGCCTGGCCAGCTATTCAAAAGACGTTATTAGAAAACAAATCACAACAAGCTCTGAATAACAGAGTCGGCGCTTCATCCACTGCTTTGCATAAATCAAACAGAGAGATAAAATAAAACTTCATCTGCACTGTGTGACTTTGCAGAGGGGAGACAAACCTCATACACCTCCTGCTTCCTCTGAGTCGTCATGGAGGCGCCAGAAGGGTTTCCTCCGGTCGGGATGGTGTAGAGGATCTTGGGAGCGGTGCTGCCGGGCTTGTGGACCTCTGAGGGGTCCCACCGGGACAGAACCTCCTTCAGGGCCGCAGGTATGATGCCGTGCTGGTCGCTGGGAACGTTGATTAGGTTGCAACCGAGCGGCTGGAGCTACAGAGGAAAGAGAAACGAGTCACGTGGTCCCAGAAGTTTCAGCATGTTTTAAAATGCATGTTATAAAGAAAGTGCTCTCACCGCCACCAGGGTGCCCGAATACGTGGGCGCATCCAGCAGAACGTTGTCACCAGGGCTAACCAGCATCTCGAACACCTAAAAGTCCAAACAGTGAACAAACAGGACCAGAAAAGCGTTGGGCCTCCTGCAGGAAGTAGTCATATGAACAGACTTGCTCTCAAGCAGCACAGTAGAAATGAATGTGATGTTCTCCCGGGTACCTTACAGAGCCCCTCCTGGCTCCCTGTGGTCACACACATGTCCATCTGGCCGTTCTCAGGGGTGTAGTTGGCGGTCGGCGGGTTGTGGAGGTTCTTCTGCAGGTTCTTCATCCACATCAGCAGCTCAGGGATCCTAAGTAAGAATGGAAGTCAGACTGTAAGACTTTACATAACGGAGTTCACACTGCAGTAATCTGAGGTATTTTTACATTAATACAGTACAATTCTGTTCTGTTACTTTCTGCCAGTACTTAGAAATCTGACTGAAATTCGTCAGCTTTTATAGAAGCTGTTGCCGGGTGGATTTTCTGAGAAAAATGTGCAGAAACATTGTTTGACTGACTGTTGATGTGTTGTGAGCACAAACAGCAGAGAGCACAGAGCACACAAAGAGCAGCAGATTTGTGGACACATATGATATTTCAGCATTTCTGTCGCGGCCTCTCACCCGTTAGAGGCAGAGTACTGCAGAGCCCTCTTCATCTCCGCCTCGTTGAAGGTGACCGTCTGTCCGTTCTTCACCTCGATGGTGGCCGACCGGAAGGGGAAGGTGCTGGGGTTGGGCGCTCCTCCAGCCAGAGAGATCAGGGACGCGGGTGACCGCTGCTGCAGCTCGGCTTTATGTGAGCCGAAACAGAGAAGGTGCCGGACAGTTTATAAGATCCTAATGTAGGATGTGAGCACATGTGATTTTCAACATACTCTCAGAACAAAAAAAAACCCAGCGTGACTAACGTGTTTCAAACAGGACATTGAATCAGATGATGGAAAAATCTGCTAGAAATTAAATTTTAAAAAAATGTTGTGTCTCTGGTTAGTATTTGACAGAAGAAACCAGAAGTGGATTTGTGAATTCAAGTGACCTTATTGGCAAAAAAAACATCTCTGTCAGCAACATCTTAATCCAGTCACTTTGCTGTTATTTTCACCCTCCTGGTTGTTGTCTAACTTTGTTTACAGATTAACAGTGTGAAAGTACAGTTTAACCCAAAGTATCTGAGCTTTCTCACAGTTCCCTGTCACAAAGCACGTCCATCATAAGACACGCACCATAAAAACAAAGCAAAATTTGGTTGTGTTTCAGCCAATTATTTTTCCTCACTTTACATGCATATTAATGCTGTTTTAGCAGCATTTCAGTCACCAAAAATCAAGGCTGGATTATGCAACAAGGGCTTGCTTTATTACATGGTCCTGACTTACTGTTTAAGGCAGGGTCCCCGTGTCAAATACCTGACTAATTTCAGCTTATACTGTGGTAACGGCTACATGAGTTCAATCAATGCAAAGCTATTTTCAGAATTTATTTACGGTTTGGATAAATGTCCATCACTGTTTGCTAATGATGTCTGTTTTGTCCAATCAACAATCCAAACATCTTCGGTTTACAATCACAGAAGACAAAGAAAAGAAGCAAAGCAGAAAAGATGCTAAATTTTAACCGGCTTGGGGCACCCAACGGGGTCAATCTGTTTTACTACATAAACAATCTATAACATGAATCATTTGCTATAAACATGCAGGAGCATATTCAGATGAAGTACTCACTCAACATCCTGATGGGGGAAGGCTTTCTGGCTGCACTGACAGCTGTCAGAAACCGAGTGTAATTCATGATTCTGGGGAATGATCAAATCAACAACATCAGTTTCTTATAAAACACATGAGGGTTTATTCATGCAGCTTCAACTCCAACTTCACATAAAACGCAGTAGCTTTTTAAATGTACCGTGCAAAGAAAAAAAACCCAAAATACCCGAATTGAGATGCTTGTACACAGACTGACGAACGAAATACCTGTGTGAGTACAGCAGAGCAGCCCTGCGGTAGCGTTAAATGACTGAACGCAGCACACGCGGACACCACAGCGAACAGGTGAGCGTACATTTACACCGGATAAACTCCATGCATTTAACGCCACGTAACTGACAGTTAGTTCGACGACGTTCAGCTGTGTGTCTGACCTTGCGTATCTTGCGCCTGACTGCACCGTGGACTTATGGTTAATGTATGTTCTGCTACGGCGAGCTCGAGGCGAACTACATTACCCAAAACTGTAAGACAAAAAAACATAAGAACAGCTCGCGAGCTCTGCGTCGCAACGTGACTCCGCTTGAGTTTTTGCTGTTTTCTTTTTTATTAATAGGTGTCACATAGGTAGCACATAGTTCGCGCTGAAGAAAACGAGAGTTAATCCTTACCGATGTGAAGGCTTGTGCGCCGTTCAGACGCCGATTTGATTTTTGTTTCTGACCACTAGAGGCCAGTGAACTATATACCAACAGTCGAATTCAAAACAGTGAAAGCGGAAGTGACGGAGAAGGCAAACTTCCGGTTGCTAGTTTAGCTTAGACGTGCTAGCTATGGACGAAAAACTAAACTATTGAGTACTTTTACATATTACATAATTATATATATCACGGTTAGAATCGACGCATGTTTGTTTATTTTTAAGTCTTTTTAAATGAGATTTCTGACTTTAGCCATAAGTGTTGAATACACGCTAGCAAAAGTGACCGACCTGCCGACTCATTAAGGTACAGTTTAAGTCAACCGGCAACCGCTGCCTTCATGATAACTTATGCATCAAACTAAGGTGGAAGGTACAAGCTGCGTTTCTTTCTCTTTGTAGACACAGCGCTGTTTTCTAAAACACTTTGGGACTTCTGCTGCTATGTAGAACTGCACAAAGACTGTCTCGTCTTCGGTGTTTACATCCCTGTCTTGGTTTCAATGGGGAAAAGGAAAGACATGATTCACCCCAGGTTTCTCGGTGAGTATATGAAAAGATTATTATTGGAAGTGGTGCTGTTGAATTGCACTTTTTGAATTTGTCAAGGGGCGTATGTGAGCTGTTTAAATACTATAGATTTTGTTGCTGTCAATATCAGCGGTAAAATGTTATTGGGCTGATAATTTTATTACTTAATACAAGTCTTGGTCGACATATGTGCGTTTGCAGGAAATGGGAACGAACATTTTGGTATTAAAGCAACCAAAATGTAATACTTAATACATCTTTTATAGCATTTTTTTTAACGATTTCCTCTCGTCCTGTGCAGGCGAAGGCAGCTCTAGCTTGCACAGCGTCCACAAGCGGAAACACAAAAAACACAAGAAGCACAAGAGGAAGCACCACAACTTTGCTGAGGCCCCGGAGCCCGAGCCTGTTGTTGTGCCTCGGCCTCCTCCGCAGCTCCGACTCAAGATCAAACTGGGAGGACAGACACTGGGCACCAAGAGGTGAGCGAAGCCTGTCATGTTTCAGGTGTGAAGCAGTCAGTCTGATTGCTGTAAACCTGAACACTGTGGCGACACTAGTGTGTAATCCAGTTTGTACATATGCAAAGATAAATGAGGGCCCACATCCACCACTGACTTTTTGTCCGTTTTCATGTTGTCTGCATCAGTGTGCCCACCTTCACCGTGCATCCCGGAGTGGCTTGTCCACCTTCTCCCTTGATGATTATTCATAATGATGTTGATGACGACGATGACGATGAGGATGATGATGAGGACGACGATGAGCCCTCTGTGCCTCTGGAGCAATATCGGGCCTGGCTTGGTCAGTTACCAATAAAACCTGTACAGGATGTTGACAGAAAATCCTGGTGCTAGAGTGGGTATTATCGGAGGTTATCATGTCAGTGTGACGGAGCTTATACTGTTGCCTTTTCCTGGTTGCAAAGACTGCATTATCAATCAACCAGTCAATCGGGTTTGTTGTATGTAATCATAAGAGGTACAATCACAGTGAAATGCACACCTAGCCCGATGAATCTGGTACCTTCTGACTGCAGCAGAGGGAACATGCTGTTATATCCAAGTGGTTGGAGTCCTTAATGATTTCCTTAGCGTTGCTGTTGCAATGGCTGATGTAAATATCCTTATAGCACACAAATCATTTTGAGATTTTTAGCATTCATTATGTTTAAATTGTTTGTTCTGTATCAGATGAAGACAGCAACCTGGCCACGTCCCCTCTGCCAGACATGGACTCGGACTCCATGCTGGGTGGCCCAGTAGACGAGGAGGAGAGGTGGCTGGACGCTCTGGAGAAGGGAGAGCTTGACGACAATGGGGAGCTGAAGAAGGAGGTTGACGAGTCTCTGCTCACTGCCAGACAGGTGAGAAAGATGGATAGAAACTTGAATACTTTAATTGTCTGTTGATTACGGGGGAGCTCATCCCTGAGTATTTTCTGTTGCTTGTGTTCAGAGAGCCCTGCTACACAAGCAGCAGACTCAGCCTCTCCTGGAGCTCCCCATGGGCTGCAAGGAGAAAGAGATGACTGCAGAGATGATGCAGAAGCGGGAGGAGCGAGCCCGAAAGAGACGCCTGCAGGCTGCCAAGAAAGCAGAAGAGAACAAGAACCAGACGATAGAAAGACTGACAAAAACCAGCAAGGCCAAGATCAAAAGCATGAAAGAGAGGAAGTCCAAGCAGAGTCAGTGTCCCATGATCCGGTACAGCGACTCCGCCCAGGGCATGGCCATCTCCTTCCCCACAGGGGTCCCGGCTCCTGCACCGGCACCTCCCCCGCCTCCACCAGCACCCGCGGTGAACTGCGGGGTCAGCGGCTGCACCAACCTCAAGAAGTACTCCTGCTCAAAGACTGGGGTCCCACTCTGCAGTCTGGACTGTTACAAGAGGAACCTGCTGCTTGTTCAGAGCACAGCTTGAACTTTGAAGGGCTGCTGTTTACGTTCCCAGTGGACACAGTTGTAGTTCTGTTTAAACTACATCAGGATGTGATGACGGAGCATACACTCCGCAGGGTCACAAAAATGGAACTTTACACAAAAATCTTTTTCAGGACTCAGATTCCAGGCACAGTGTTGATTTACTTTTTATCCCCCTTTTCACTGGCTGTGTCATATGAGTAATAATGTGTTACCCTGCAGTGATGCTGGTTACACAGTTTGATCATGTACATTATAAAATGTCGAAACATAAAAATCCTTGCACTAGTGAATTGAACATCGAATATTTATGATTTCTGTTTGTGGAATTGAAATATTCAAAACTGTATATTTTTGTGCACGTTTGGAGACAAATGAAAACTATTTCCCACAGGTTGAACATTATTTTTTCATTTGTGTCAATAATGTAAAAATGATAATTCGAGAGTGACAAAGGTCATCAACAACAAGCAGATTTGTTGTGAGAGAATAAAAGTTTTGCATCTTTAATCTCAATGTTAATTCTGTCACAAATGACTCAATTTCCATACAAAACTGTACATCTTAAATTAAGTAACAAATGTAATGCCTTTCCAACGCTATCAGTATGACCGTATTTGCTCTGTCAACATGGAGATGTGTGCAGCAGCAGCAGCATGATTTTCACTGGTCCATCTTAGTAAACTTTATGGCAGCAATCTGTCAGGGCAACTGCTCTCACTGGAACGTCTTTGTCTGGTCTTATCAGAGGTTTACACCAAAGTGTGTGAGGTATTCATTGACTGAGTGGCTTTCAGTCTGCACAAACGCACACACAAACACACTTAAACACGAGGCAACAAGGCACAAAAATGACATCGGTTCACGACAGTCTTGTGTCTGTCATTGTCAGTGATCTAACGGGTGAAGATGACTCATCATAAAGCTAGGCCGAAGGAGAGTCTGAAGGCCATCTCTACGGGAACTTCTGCTACCGAGTCATGGAAACACACGTAGAATTCCTGAGGGACGGGCTCGAGCAACATCCGTCTGCAAGACAACGAAACAAGGGGAACAATTTGAGAATTTCAGGGGATTAATTAATATTAATTATGTCTTGTCAGACTTTGATAATGTGCCTCACAGTTGTCTCCTTAGTCCCTACCTCTCCTCGTTAGTATAGTGGACAGTATCTCCGCCTGTCACGCGGAAGACCGGGGTTCGATTCCCCGACGGGGAGAATTTATTGCACCAAGAAGCAATTTGCTGCTAACCCTGGTTCTACTTTGGTATGTGGACTATTTCTGTCATCTTCCTGTGGTAGCAAACTGTGAGTGTGCTTTCTTCAGTGGTTGCATTCCTTCTCTCTAAGGGCTACAAGAACCTCCTCAGCTGAAGATCTAAATCTCACCAGATGTGCATTTCCTGAGCCCTCACCACTCCCACCTGTCTTCTGAATAATTCCAAATATTTAAGGTTGGCAGATTAAAAACAATTAAAAAGATAATCTCATCAAGCTGACGTACCCTATGACCCAGTAAGTCATGGTGGGAGCAGGTTTCCTCTGGTCAGTCCAGTTCTCAGGTTTACACTGGAACAGAACCCCATGTTCCTTCACTGGACCCAGACCCCAACCACTGCCCTGAGGCCTGTCTGCAGCCCGACGACCCTGGAAACAACACACTCCTCGTTAGTATAGTGGACAGTATCTCCGCCTGTCACGCGGAAGACCGGGGTTCGATTCCCCGACGGGGAGAATTTATTGCCCAAGAACACACAATTCAGTCATATTATGGGATTTGGGTTAACCCCCCACCCATTTTGAGATTGATAGAATCTGGTCCTGTTGTGATTTTATGTGGTCCTAACACCTTTTTTATTATCCTATGCTTGTTTGCTAGGATTTGTGTGACCAGTGTAGTCAGATAGAGTCCAAGGTTGAGACCAGTTATGTAACACATAACGCATGCTGAGAAGCTCTATGATACTATCAGCACTCCTCGTTAGTATAGTGGACAGTATCTCCGCCTGTCACGCGGAAGACCGGGGTTCGATTCCCCGACGGGGAGAATTTATTGCACCAAGAAGCCCTTTTACTGGTATATTTCTTGGCTGAGTGTATATTTATGAATTCTGTATATCTATGTAAATTCCCGTGTAGTTAAATGAGACCCAGCCTGACACGGAGACAATATCCTTTCAGAACTGTTAACTCACTCTGGCTGGCAGACTCTGCTGAAAGGCAGCCCGTATGGAGAGGCAGCAGTGGTGAAAGTTGCGGATGAGCTGCGGGTGAATGGAGCCGCTGAGCTGAGCCACCTCTCTGTGAGTAGGAGCGATGAAGATCCCCTGAACCGTTTCCATCAGGACGTAGTGGAACAAGGTGTTCTCTGCCCCTGATGTCAGCCTGTCACAAACACAAAGTACGGACGTTAAATTTACAGATTTTTTTTGCTTAACACAAACGAGATACGCAGTTGGACTGAAAGATAAAGCATTATTTCCTATCACCCACTTCATGGTGGTGTTGTACATCTCCTCTGTCTCCCTTTCTGTCAGGGTCTTCTTCAGGGTGCCCAGGTAGAATGGGTTTGGGTGCTTCATCCTGGGAATCTGACGTCAGAACATCACATTAAAACACTGTGCTGAATTTTAGGTGCTCGTTTCTCTACCCTTAATTCCTGTCATCTCTTCACTAACGGAAACCAATTAATTTTGTGAAAACGTTAAAAAATAAAATCTTTCAATGAGAAATCCATTATAGAGAATCTGTGAATTAACAAACAACCAAACAGCAACAATGAAAGGCTACAAACTTTACCCTGAAGAGACCTCCGCTGCCTCCGCTCCCATCAGACCCTCCGGACCCCAGCGAGTCTCGTCGGCCCCCAAGCTTCCTCGCAGAGTCCGGCGTGGAATGTGGACTGAAGCCTGGAGGCACCGATGCACCAGACCCTGACCCAGCATCCATCTGTCCCTCACTCCCACTGTCCGACAGGCTCCTCTGGGGGCTGGACCTCCGGGCCTTCTCCCCAAACAGGCTGCGGCCTCTGGAGCCTGCGGAGGAGCCTTTAACTGCCCCGGCTAGCTTGCTGAGGACGGGGGAGGAGGAAGCCAGGCTGTCCAGGCGGTCGCGGGCCGTGGCTGCGGGGAGGAACCAGTCCGCACAGGACAGGCAGGGAGCGGGTGGAGCATTCAGACGCTCCTCAATACCTGCCTCCAACACCTCCAGCTGCAGCAAGGTGGCCTTCACCTGAGCGTAAGAGAGTTTCATTTTACATCAGATCTGACTATTTCTGGTTCTCTTGGCTGCAAAAGTAATCAAACTAAAAAAATGTTTTTGGTACACATAGATGAGTCTAATGTACAGTATAATCCTGTTCACCTGATCTACATAAACACAATCAGGTCCTGGAGAACCCAAAGCTGATGAGGCACAACCTCCCGCTTCCAACAGCACGCATTGCATGAAATGCCTCTGGGGATGGAGAGATAAATAAATTCCAGCAGAGAAAATATAATTAATGTCATATAATTACTGAGTAATGATAAACACGTTTGTAGTTTGTTTACAAGAATAATAAAGCTGGAAAAACCCTCTAAAAAAGCCAGTCAGCAGGTCCCCTCCTTACCAGCCCCACTATGAGGAGGAAGTGTCGTGCTAGCGGCTGGCTGTAGCCTGGCGCTGCGCTGCCGTTGTCATTGGCTCTCTGCTGAGGAAACACCTCCCTCCAGATGACCAGCTGACCCACCCGCTGCTCAGACGCCAGCGGCAGCAGGCAGTAATGCTGGCAGTACAGGCACACATCCAGCAGGTCCTCTTTAGGCAAATGGTTGGCGATCAGGTAGGACTGGAAGGTGAGTGTGTGGATTAATTAGTTAAGTCCTCAGCAGGCAAAATGAATTTTGTAGAGCAGAATAAACCCTCTGAATAACAAGTGCAAAAAGCCTTCATCTGGCCACTCAGCTTTGTTTGACTGCCCATTCTGACGTATGTAAATGTCTTCACTGTAACAACAACACAGTCCACTGCTCACTGTCTTCCTACCATTTCCCCTTAGTTAATATTTATACAGAGTATTTAGTTTAATGATTTGTCACAGGACAGGCTCATCATATTATCTCATGTACACAGAGACAGTCAGCTGGGGCTTTCGTTTTTGCCATTTAAAGATAGCCGACCAGACTGTGGGGGAGGACGTGCATATACATGACAAGGCAGCTGGTGCTGAAGCACGTGTGTGTTTGGGCTGAGACACCTACCTTGTAGAACAAACAGGAGCCAAGAATCACATAGAGACGCCTCAGGCCAAAAAAGTCCTCAGACTGTTAGAAAAATAAAGACAAAGACAAAAGTCCAAGAAAAGTAAACACAGACATGGATATTGTAGGAAGCTGATAGTGGCACCAGATCAAACATGAAGGTAGAAAAAGTTGAAGTTTAACCAATAACTTTTGAGTTAATGTAGAAAAATGTGAGTTTTGGTTCCAAGAGCAGATCAGGCATGATTCACATGGTGGCCACCTCACTTATTTTAGGAGTAAACCTTGAAAACATTGAATAGAAGAAGAAAGTACACTAAACAAGGCTGGACTGATGTCAATTTGACAAAACTTTACTACTTTCTCTCAGTTTGTTTTCTCAGTGGTTCTGTGTCCACCACTGCAGCTTCATGTAGTCAGATAATGTCACACGTACCAAAGGACAAACCAGACCCCATTAGCTTCTCATTAAACATACACACACACATACATGTGAACACACTTCTATAAATAGTCTAACCTTCTCCCTTGCTGAGGCCAGATGGCTTCTCAGCTAACATGCATGTTCACTAATGAACAGCAGCATAAGGGGTCATTACCCAACATGAAGCACTGAGGTGACAGGAAAGAATTTTAAAAACGAGGTCACAACTCAGGTGGCAAACATTTAGCTTTATGTTTGTAAGACAGAATGTAACTGGGGGGGGAACTGTGTTTTATGTTATTTGTTTGATGTAAAAGTGTGTAACCAATCCCATATTGTTACCATTTCTCCAAAATCAGAGGACTCGAAATCAGAGAGAACAGTGTCCACCTCCACCTGTGGACAGAGGACATCAAATATTAACTTCATAGCATTTAATTAATAGCCTCATTTGCCTTGGTATTATTTTTCATAACAATAAACTTAGTAAGAGAACATAAAAATAAAATAGTAAAAATAATAATAATAATACAAAAAATTTCATTCATTTAACATATCGAGTCAGATATCAAAAACGAATCTTGGCAAGACATACAGTATAGTTAATCTTATGCTTTTCATAAGTTTCATTTATAATAGTTGCATTGATCCAGTATATTTGTGAATGTGGATACAATTTCACCTAATTTCAATCCACATATTTGAGATACTTGTGTGTCATTTTTAACAACCGACACTAGAGGGCACCACAGATGCATTAACACATTCACAGGAACATTATGACATACAATCCCTGTTCCAAAGAAGATGAAAGCCTGTGCAAAACATAAATGAAACAGAATGTGATAATTTGCTAATCCTTCTTGATATATTATCAACTTTACTGGAAGTGAAGTCATACAAATAGCAGTTTTACTGCTACTGTATTAACTACTGCTCCAATCAGACCTATCAACCGATGCACCTTGATTTCTGGAGGTAGTGTGAGCCAACGGACTGCAGGCAGTCCATCGAGGAAAACTGTCCCTGAGACGTCGGGGTGCGGGGCCGAGGAGCCGTCCCTCAAGCGAGACGGCTGGATGAGCTGCTGGAAGAAGAGGCAGAAGAAATGGTCCAGCCTGGGAGCGTGGTCCCCTTTACAGAAGGCACTGCGCAGGCAACGAAGAAGAAACGAGTGTCATGATAACATATAAAAGTAATTTATAGAACTACAGAAGAGTGATTACATTCCAAGAAAAAGAAACAAAGAAGGGAAAGACATCTGAGAGAAAGGGGGGGTAGGGGACAGAGAGAGAGAGACAAAGAAGACATTGTGTAAAATCCAGCTGGTGCCTTGAATCGATGAAACACACTCTTTATTTCACTATATTTTGCATTAAGATAAAAAAAAAATGACAGCCAGAGAGGCGAAGTTTCAACCAGCTTTCTCAGCAGGACCACAGCAAAGGGACCAACCTGTCTAAGGAGCCATACATCACTTTCAGTGTCCGGACTACGTCTCCCAACACCGTCTGCAGATACAGCAGTGGAACCCTGGAGGAAAACAAGAAAAATATCAAACGCAGGCCTGGATTAACTTAGGCAGCTTATCAAATATTTGGACTAACAGCCAGGAGCCATGAAGGAAAAACTTTTTCTGTCATTGTTTTGTCTAGACATGGGTGAATCAGACCTTTTTTGCATGAATGAGACTATTTCTCAACTCAGGTGTTGATTTATCGGGTTGACCTGGCTGCTAAAAATGTGCTAGAAGAGGCTAATATGACTCATTGCATGAATCATTTAACAATTCATCCTGCCAGCAAAGGACAAAAAGAAGCACGTGTGCACAATGAAACTGAGAAAAACTTACAGTTCTTTTCAATTGTTTTTACAGATTGTGCTCCCTTTTCCAAAAATAGTACTTGAGCAGACATCAAGCTCAGAAAATCTGATTTTTAAAACTGATGTCCTGAAAATTTGCAGAGAGTCTTACAACCTGCCACACGGACTCAACTTTTGCTGTGTAACACCGATCGAAATCCCCGCTGGCAAAGGCTGCAGTTCAGATAAAATACAGTGAAGCTACCTCAGGCCAATAATGTGTGTCTGTGTGTTTGATGCTGCCTCCCTCTACCTCTCAGCAGGAAGACCAATCACTAACAGGTTGTTGCTTTCCTTCCAGTAGCCCACATGTACCAGATGTTTCCCGAGCAGCAGAGAAGAACTGAGGGGGAGAAGACAGGAATCGAAGGACAAGCGACATGTGGGTGGATGCTAAATTCTTTAAGGAGCAATTTCACGAAAAAACAAACAATGCATAGATGAAGAAAACAGTACCCAAGTTGTCATCCTCACCCCAAACCTAAAAAATGTTTCATTACTAACTGTTTTCCATGCTCTTACCTGATGATCTGCCCTCCTGTGACATTCTCCAGCATGTCACACAGCGTGAGGAAGATCCCCCTGACTCCTTTCAGCTGGCTGGATGCTTCAGACACCGGGTACTGGTACAAGATCTCCTCCTGCCCACACAGACACAAATACACACAGTGCAATTTGGAATCTGCGTCACGAAAATTATACATGCAGCAGAAAGAAAGAAAAATCTCTGGTTAGCCTATCAACAGTAAAATGTCACATAAAAATGTGAAATATCTGCTGCTGGATGCTTCAGTTTCCTCTGAATTATGGACAATGTGGCTTTTATTGTCAAACCCATTCTCAACTTCACAAAACAAAATGTTGCCACTCTAAAAATGAAAGTTACTAAAATATTTTATTTATCACAAGCGTGTCTTTCTGGAGTGGAGAAACAGATTCAGATTCAGGAAATACAGGAATTCGGCCGAAGCTCAGGGAAACTCTCAAATAGATAACAGCACCAAATGTCACAAAAAAAAACCTTCATACAAGCTACACAGCAGAGATGAGAGAGTGCTCAGCGCAGATTCTGTGTATTGTTTGTGATATTAGTATTCCTCCCAGCATGCTGGTGACAAAAGCTGAGTCCCTTGAGAGGATCAGAGGGCCGAGTGGTGGGCGAGGGGATAAAAACCTTAAATGTATGGACCCTTAGAGCCTTGGAAACCAAAACAAAGACACAAAAAGAACAACCAGCACAGCGCGACACTTTGGTTGCATCTTGTCCGTATACATACAGGCAATAAAAAAAATCTTAGATCTCTAAAATATCACCGCTGAACCTCTCCAAGTCCTGCTACCCTGCAATCAAAGGAATAAAAAATCAAAGTCAGAGTTCTGCAGGCTCTTGCACAGCACTGTCATTTAGAAAATCAACTGCACAGTCACTGATGTGACTTCAGACAACTCTCCGACTCCACCGCTGTTCAAGTTAAAAAAAAAAAAAAAAAGTAAATCAGAGAAAGCAACAGCAGAACTGTGAAGTACAACCATACGGAAAACATCAACCTGCCAATAATTACAGTGTACAAAATGATGGTCAGCAAATGAGCAGTTTGCTTCTTGGAGCAACTAAACACACAATTTGGGATTAACACTTTTCTACAAGCTGACTATGCAACATAAAACTGTTCCCTCGGCATGGATACAATTAAAAAGGGAAACGTTATATATGATTTTGTTTATGGATTGCAGGACTTAAGCCAAAAGGGTTCACACATGAATTCACCCTAAACAAAATAAAGTTCACAGCGTTAAAATGACAAATCACTTATCGGCACGAGTTGTGCTTACGGCAGAGCTCCTCAGCTGCTCCCATTTCTTTCTGTTTTCTGTTAGCTGAACCCGCAGGCGTTGGAAGTCGTCCAGAGCAGTAGTTTTCTCTAAAAGTCTGACTCACGTCACAGAAATTCAGAGGAAGCTTTCCACTCCTGGACTTGGGATTTCCTACACAACTCAGGTCATTCTTCACACTCAGTTATCTGAAAACATCTCCGTACTGGAGTATGTTCAAGGCTTGAAGTTTGTCGTGTGGACAGTCCATGCAGTCACAAATTTTGGCCTCCAGCCAGATGTTTGCACAGCGGTCCACATGCACCCGCTTAGACTTGCAAATGAGGATTTTTTGATTTATTTTTTTTAAACCCCCAGAAACCGTGAACTGGCCATTAGCATGTGGATGATTAAATACGTCTGTTCGGTATAGTTTCATGTTTTAAATCCAGTTTTACAGGGCTGCACAGACTCAGTGTTCTACTGACCACAAAGTCATGATCAAGTTTCCCCAAGAGCCAGAGAAATGGAAAAATATGTAGTCATCCAAGGTTTAAACATCAACAAAAGCCTTTAGGATCAGTTTTTTTTATAGTCTGTCATTTTCATTTATTAACAGTGTTTAGGTTTTATTTGTCCACTGTCAGCACCCAGTGCACGTTTGACTATAAGGAGAGGGACTTGCTCTTTTCAAAGCTCCCTCTGCAAATCTCAGATTCAGTTAGTTACTTCTGGACAAAAACCATCCGTCCCTGGGTGGGCTCGAACCACCAACCTTTCGGTTAACAGCCGAACGCGCTAACCGATTGCGCCACAGAGACTGTGGTACAATGACGTTCAATGGGGTGTGGTGATGCTTCAAGCCCCATCCCACTACATTTACTATGGATTTCTTAAAGTAGGGCTGAACAATAAAATAAAATCCCAGATTAACTGTGAAAACACCAAAGTAAATTTGGACTGTTGAAGTTCAGCCTATGTTAATTACATTTACGAAAGAAAACATCCATATGGACTTCAAGAAGGCATTGTGTAATAAAAGGATGAACAACAAGATTTGACTTCAGCAAATCTTTAAAGGGGCTCATTTGTTTTTTCACTTCTGCCTCAATTTTGGACACAACATACAATATGTCCTGTTAATTTCCTTACTTGGTGTTTAGCATAAAAGATGCGTCCCTGGTTGGGCTCGAACCACCAACCTTTCGGTTAACAGCCGAACGCGCTAACCGATTGCGCCACAGAGACCTCTGGAAAAGGACCTCAGTGGGTGTGGCCTCCATTTCCAAGCCCCACCCATTAAAATAAAAACTTTGATCATTCAATTTCACATTTGTTTTTTATCTTTTGGCATCGAAAAGGAGCTTCTGTAGTGCAATTTCCGGCACTGAATGATTTTCATTGGTCATTGTTTTCACAGCTCTTTAAGACCCAGATTAACCATGAAGGAACCAAAGTGGCCTTACACTAGTGACATTTAGGCATCATTATTCAAATGAACTTGAATAGGCTTATTCCTTTCAATGTTCCCTCCTTTGTGGATACAAGGACAACTAATGCTACGACTTGTTAATTCAACAACAATGAAAGGTTACTCAATTATGTGCTGTTATCCGATGACTCTTGTTATTTGCTGAAAAGGGAAGCTGGCTGATGTAGATCATGGTGGTGTAAATTTCTACTCTGAGATGATCAGTTAATTATTTTGGATACAAAGACACACAGGTATTACAGATAATGTGCCCTGAACCCTCTGCAACAATGCTGTCATAGTCATACATTTGTCATATCAACTTCTCTTTCTAACACACACCATATGTTTGTGACATCACCATCACAAAATCGTCCCTGGGTGGGCTCGAACCACCAACCTTTCGGTTAACAGCCGAACGCGCTAACCGATTGCGCCACAGAGACCTCTGTGACAGAAACGCAGAGGGTGTGGCCTCAATCTGCGAGTCCTACTCCTCTACCGTTACTATGCTTGAAGTGAGTTGAGAAGTAAAAACTTTAATCACTGCATTTTAAACTGAGTATTCACTTGCAGAAAACAAGTTAATTTGGTTCTCGGTTTATTTTCTTGTTATTTGCAAAACAAGAAGTTGGTTTATGTAGCTAATTTGGATACAAGGACACACTGCTACAGATGTTATGTCCTGATCCCACTGCAACAATGCTGTCACCGTCATACTCATGTTTCTAGTTTCTCTACACTCCGCCCTTATCACAGATACCGTGTTACTCATTCACAAGAGGTCATCTGGTGACTTTTAGTACAAAACCGACGTCCCTGGGTGGGCTCGAACCACCAACCTTTCGGTTAACAGCCGAACGCGCTAACCGATTGCGCCACAGAGACTATGCTATAAGACCAGTGAAGGTGTGTGGGCTGGATGTTCAAGTATCATTTTGATCATTTTGTGTGTTCATTTGTGAAAACTAACCTCCTCCTGTGGTGATGCTGAGTCCAGTTTAAGTGAGAGGTACATAACAATATGCGGGATGTGTCCTATGGACATCTGAAGTTCAGCTGTGTCCTCCCCCCACAGAAGACGCACCAGCTGGCTGACCGGTGGAGACGCCTTCATCTTACGGACCGATGACGTGTCACTCGCGCTGCTGTCATCCCCCAGAGCCACTGTCTCAATGGTTAGTCTCACCTGGAGGAGAGAAATGAAAAAAGTGATGAGAACAATGAATTGGAAGGAAGACAGAAAAGGAGGGTTTGAGAAAAACAAAATACCGCATTGTGGTTGAATGTCATCACCACTTCACAGCAGGCAAGATGCAGTTTTCACCATCAAGAGAGTTTTCATTCATTTCTAAAAATAAGCCACTATGGCTCCACATGATTATACTTGGCAGGAAATCTTAACGGTGCTCATGTGTCTGTTTTAGGAAAACCAGAGGTGTGCACATGCACACACAGGCTTCCAAAGGGAAAGAAAAACTTCAATCATTGCACATTCATTCAGGAGAAGGCCGGAAGGTGAATAGAATAAAAAGTGACACCAACATCCAGACCCAACTGCAGCGTAACAAATAGCAAGGAACTGTGTGTGTTTGGCTAAATTAAAACCAGATCTCTGCAACACAAAGAAACAGTGGCAAGACAACAGAAGGCCTATCTTCTCTCGTTCATGCAGTGTTTTTTGATTTTTTTCTACACAGCAGTTCTCCTTTTTACACTGCCATTCATAGAGAGCCACAGTGGAAACAGAAGCAGAGCTGCATGGAAACCCAACAAGCACGCACATGGAACAGATGCAGTCAAGATGCACACAGGAATGAGAAAGTGCAGCTTTTTGGTGTCAGAGTCATAACAATCAGTCAAAGATAAATTTAGCTCCAGTACACTACATCAGATAAGTCAGATTATATCTGATTGAGTCTGCATGCAGGCGAAAACCTCACATATCTGGATACTATGCATCATAGACACACCTTGTTGATATACATTTATGAGTATTTTGTGTATATACAGATTAGCATATGTACAAAATAAATTCCATGTGTGATAAACTGGCACATAATCAATGGAAACACACAAAGCTAAACTAAATATTCACAGACTCACAGAGCACATAGAGTGGACATTACAGACATGCTAAGGTGGCAGACCTGTTTATACACTGTGTTGACTTTGTGCTGTAACATGTCAGTGCAAGAGAGGCTGTCTATGGAGCTAAAGTGATGTTGAAAAAAAAAAAAAAATCAGAACCACAGTCCAGATGTGCCGATCCAGCTAAAAGCTTGAACCACTACATTATAACTGGACCAACAGGCCCAAACTACATGTTGATGTTTGAATGTAACACAGAATGTGAAATCTGCCATTTATGAAGCGCTCCCATCCCACATTACTTAGCATAGGGGGGGATAGGGGAGTCCAGCTCCTAACCCAGGCATTGTTTGTGTCTGCAATTAACATAAGAAAGCCATTAAGTATGCTTGGAGAAATACATGAGGTACTGTGGTCACCACTTTCTAGAAAAATGGTGGGAAGTCCTAGAACACATGCTGCCAACAAAAGATTTTTAAATAAAAAAAAATGTGTATCATATTTCCAGGTCTAAAATGTTGAAACTCTATTTTTCTAATCCAACCATCTTTCCCAGAACTCTCTAAGGTCTGTCAGTACTAACCACAGGCCACCCGCCACTCTAGCAGGCGCCTGCGTCTGGGCTGCCAGCCATTTTAGCCAATTTTAGGGTATTATTAAAGAAGGGCCGAGTAGTGGTGGAATACCACGGGATGTACCTTTCAACTGGTGACTGACTGGCTCTCTCGGTCCCGAATTTAAAGCTACCATATCCTCAACTCTTCCAGATTTACAAATAACGCTAGAAAATAGCTCTGACTAGAGTAAACGGATGGCCTCAAATTCAAACATGAAAAATGGTTAAACCTTTCAAATAGGCAAAAGTTGAATTAACTGAGTAAAGAGGCTGAGTGAGCTAACTGTAGCACTTTCTCTCATCATAAATAATAAGGATGTGGTTAGACCCGTGTGTGCTCTCACTGGAATTCCAGTCTGTTGATGTCAGTCATTTAGCACAAGCTCATAGATGGATACACACACATAAGCTCATGCACACACACACGTGAAGGAGTAACTGAAGGGCTGGCAAAGGGCACGGCGGACTGACTAATACTAATATTTGTTCCTCTGAACATAATAAGCACTGTCCACGTTCCATCTGGGAGGGCTGGCACACAGAAAAACCATCCTCCAACACACACTCGCTCAAAAACAATCATTCTGTCAGCAATACAACTCTATTTCAAGTTTTTCGAGAGTCATCATGGTGCCTGAGGGACCTTGTACTTTTCCAAAAAATCTCCCTCACTCTTTTCATACAGTGTAATTTAGTGCCGGACTACATCTTCTAATCAGCTGAGCTTTCAATCCCACAACAGCTTCCCGTGGCACCGAAAAAAGAGTCACGCCGCAGTCTCGTCTATCCGTTGTGTTCGCCATCAATCCGTACACACTCTGTCATTTGCAAATTCCTACTTTTTGATGGTCTGCTTTTTGGTGAAAATGCACGCCTGAGGCACAGACTGTGAATTTTCGAGCTACCGATCAAAGGATCATTTTCCAGTAATTGAGGGTTTTCTAATGTTACTCGGCCCTGACTTCTGTCTTCTATTCACATTTTAGCAGCTTCAAAGAACCAATGCATTTCCAAGTAACTTTATGTCTATATTTACTGAGCAAGTTTGCTGTTTGTGACCTAAATGGTACCATCCAGTTTTTAAAAGGGTAATCCAATATGGAAAACGCTGCTTTAATGCATGGAAGGAGAGATCATGACAGCCAGTGGCTTTCAATACTGAATAAAGAAAACTACAAAACCGTGAGTACACAAGTTGTTACTGGGTATTTGTTTTTTTTCTGTTTGCTTTTTCGTAGATTTGCACACACTGACCTGTGTTGGTCCTGGGATGCAGGAGAGAACCCTCTCAATGTTTTCTGAGGTCACATCCACATCGTCCACCGCTACAAGCACATCACCTGAACATAGCAGGCAGAAAAGGAATATTTACAAAAGTACATAACACTCCTAAATAATAGTAGTAGTGCATGATTAACCAGCTTACAGCCACACAAAAAGCTGTTTTTAAACATGCCTTGGTACTACGAAATATTTTAGAATAAGGAAAAAAAAGGAAGAAAGTGCTACGTGGATCTGACAGTAATGAACAAAAAAAGCAAATCCAACTCCAAGCAGTATTTGTTACATTTTAGCCATCTTCAGTCAGCAATCAAATAACGGCTTGGCTTATATGTTCAGGAAGAACACTATTAAGAATAATGTGATTGGTTTTTACTATTTGTGGTGTGTTTCTGATCCATGTACGAGGGCCAATAAAGAGCTTCACCTGCTTGTGAGCAGGGAGGTTCACCCCCATCTCAGTCACAGAGCTATTTGAAGCATTCAACTGCTTTAATTGTTTAAGCATGTAGCTGCGCTGCATAAATGCTTCTCTAAACAGTAACTCATGTGGGTAATCATTTGTGGACTACTGGCACAACCAGCGTTCCTCTGTCTGCTAGTAAAAACTGTCCGATCATTAGCCCCCAATTGAAGAAAATCACTTTAGAGAAGAAGAGCTTTCAAACAGACTTAACAGATTTCCACAGGACCAGACCAGCATTCAGAGTTTCATTTACTCCATGAAACTGCGCTGAAAGTTTCACTATGGCTGAAAATAGTTGCTGCTCAGGGTTGGCCATGAGAGGTAGCTATTAAACGTCCTACACACATTTTTAACGAGAACTTTGTGGTTTTACAAAACAGAGCTTAGATTTGTATTACTTTGTAGTTGTTACTATTGATTCAAAGGGGTGAAAGAGTTTGGCTGTAGCTACAGACGGAATAAAGAAACAAAACAGCCTCACTCCAAAACTTAGGCCAGTTCTTACGGTATACTCATAAGAATCATAACAAACAAAGCGCATCTATCTTAGTTACACGGCCATCATTTTCTGACTTGATTAGGTGTTGCTTGTCATTTAGTCTTTTGGCTCCTCTTCTAAAGAAATCTGACTGTGAATATGATTATTGTAGTAATAATTGTAGCCAACGCTTCGGCAGTGCATTTGCATGGTGTGGAAATGACAAGTCAGAGCTGGTTCATGACTTTACAGATGACTGCTATTGAAATCATAACAGCTGCATTTTCCCTGTTGTGCAGCTGATCTCTGAGGATGGAGAGCAGGACGTCTGCAAAATGTCAGTCACAGAAAGCACTTGATGTTCATCCATTTAAAACTTTCCTCTCAAGGCCAAACTTGGATAGATGTCTCGTTTACAGGTGTGTGTACGCATGTCACCGCCAAGGCAGGATCTGTTTAATGGGTTAAATTAGGTCCTGACCTCTCCTGAATACACGAAGGGACAGATCATACCGTGTTCAGAAGAGTGATAACAGGCTTTTAGTTCTTTACCTTAATTATTAAGAAAACATTAAATTGGTATTTAAGATAACCACTAACAGAAAAATAAGCTAAAGAGTTTGGCCACATTACCGATAAGGATTTGGCCACATTTGATGGCCGGGCTGTTGGGTATTAATCCATGAACAGTCAGTCTTTCCTCTTGTCTGACCACTGCAGGGTCTCCTTGTCCTCTGTTCCAGGAGGGGCGATGCACCACCCCCAGCAGCGCTTCAAGCAGGCCTCCACTATGAGATAGAGGTGTTGATGAACCTCCTAGACGTTTAGGGTTGAGGTAGACGCACACTTCCTTCAGCTGCTGCTGCTGAACTGTCACACCTTGCCTTTGACCTGGCTGGTTCTTCAAGATGGACGCTGGAGGTGACGACAAGGTGGAGCTCTCTTTACCCCCATCATTCCCTCCTCCTCTGCGCTGAGATGGCCGACGTTTTCTCCTCAGCATCCTGGCTAGCCTTTTAAGTGTGGTCTCACCTTTCGACCGTGAACCGCATCGCTGCTTCTTGTTTTGCTCTGTGATGACCTCTGCCTCCTTTTCGCAAAAGCGAACATGATTAGTGGAAACACTTTGATTGGCGCTGGCTTGAGATAACGCAGCCTCCTCCTCACCCTCACTCAGCTCCAGGTAGAAAAGTTCGCCATTCTTCTGAATGTCATCAAGCCATTCTGGTTCCAAGTCACTGAGTGGAAACAACGAACAGAGATGAGAGATGTATTGATCTCAGTCGATATGGTGATACTTGACTAGATATACTTTGATGTTTCAGTTGTCATGATATTGTGATAGAGCTTATTGTCTCTCTCTAGTCTAAAAAGCTGTGCTGAAGTTAAGTGGCAAACTTTTCATTTATTTGTCTGTTTATTCTGAGTGAATTGGTCCTCTTCTTGCTTGCCATTATGTCCACATTACTGATTATTTACGTCTTAAAGCAATTAAATATTGCAGTTTCAGGATTTAGACAAATGCCAAATGTCATACCCAATGTGTTTTCAGATAACAAAATCAAAAATACTATTCCTTCCCCTTTTTGATTTACCTTTGTCGGTTATTGCACACACATATATATGTATATCTCATAATGAACTAACAAAACAAGCTAAGCAAAAAACTCCAAAGAACATGTTGACCAAAAGGGAGGGGAGCTAAAACAAGACATTTTTTCTCTCAGCTTCTCTCCTTCTAAACCTGCTTTGAAGAACCTGTGGTTGGCAGCTCTTGACATGATATCCATAAATTAACTGCTAGAAGCATACAATTATTTATGAAGGTTTGCCCCTAAAATTGAAAACATTCCCCAAAGCTATGAAAAGCACAAGGGAGGAGAGATGGAAACTGAGTGGATGGTGAGACACTCCTTTGCCAAAGCTGGCTGACTGCCTGACAAGACTTGTACTCCTAAAAACAACTAATTTATGATTATATGCATTAATGCACGAAATAAATTACCAAGAGCGGCATCATACCACAGCCTTAGCTTTGTATCTGCAACGTAAAGCATAAAAGTTCCGTCTTACAAACAGTGAAAACTTTTCTGAGGACTAGCCTGTCCGTCGACCAGCTTTAGGAGGTTTCACAGTATCATCTACAAGTACGAACTTCCTGTTTTTACTCTCGGAATCAAATTGGCTTCTTACTCGGAGCAGTCGGAGCTGTTGAAACTGGATGCGGATTCACAGTCACTATCGTCGTTGTGTTCGGCACTACCTGCTTCCGTTTGACCGCCACAGAGACTTTTTTCGGTACACTGGCGGGAATTTGCGCAGGCCATTTTCTCATAAGACGTCCTATTTCTCCACGCTATCACGAAACGCGTCTTCAAACGCGCAACTTTTCGTTAAACGAACGGCGATATTCTATCGCCATGTTGTAAGCACTGACGAGCGCTCTGGCGTTGTCACGTGACGCTGGTGCGCTCAGTCTGATTGGTGGATGTTACAGTTGCCACTGGCAACCAGAAGCTTTCTAAGGAGACTGTGCTTTGCTTTGCGGCATGGGACAGGTAGGAATGTGCCAGTTTACCTGCCAGCGCGAGGCTCTCATCCCATTAAATAATGCAGCAATTACACAGACAACACCACATACCTATTCATATTATATTTACAGCGAATTTTCCTTCTGGTTAAACATACAGTAACGAATATTCTGCATTTTACTAAAATATGACACGGTATATATATTACAAAACCATCGATACATCAAAATATAAATACAGGTTTGTTTCATTTTAAATTCCCACTTGCACTTTCATTTTGTTGCCCCCCCTGTGTAGACCTCGCTGCAGAGGTCCACGAGGTTCATAAATCCCCTCTGGTATTCAGAAAACCTCTGGTCTCTAACCAAACAAAACAACTTCAGGGTTGTAAAAAAAATCTGTAAAACATACAAGGTTTATTCAGATATTTGTGTCATCCATTGATAGCTAAAGGCTTTACTGACCTGTACAGGAGAACACTGCGAATAGAGTCAAAGTCCTCCAAATTTTTAGAGAAGGAGCTTCCATCTATAGAAATGTTAAACATCATTTGTATGTCATGTTTCCGCCGGGAGTGCGGCCAAAAACGCTGCGTTAACTTCAATTTTCCAGTTTTTGACGAAGCAATTTAAAACCCTTTAAATTCCAAGAGATCCAAGGGAAAAGCTTAGGAAACTCTTTGTTCTCGACCACCGATAAAATCAAAATTAATCCCTTTCCTCTACCCCATGTGAAGTTTCTGACCGCATGAGCACCAGAATGCAGCCTGAACCGCGTCTCCAAGACCAGAACGAATCCTCCTCCGGTTTCTCACGTCAATCACTCACACGGAATAGTGAGCGGTTCGACACCAACGCTACTCAAAGACACAGAGGAAAACCATTGGTCCCTTTTTTAAAAGTTTTGAGTGTTTCTCCAGGCCAGCAGAGCGGAATTTGTCCCAGCAGCGGTCTTCTTGGCAGGTGGAGTAAAAACCCGCCTACTCAGGGCTACTAACAAAAAGCTCGGCAGACAAGCCCCCCCGTTTGTACTTCCATGAAAAGAGTCTGGGCACTTAACGTTACTTCACCACGCGTATGGACGAAACACTCATGTCATTTTGTTCAACAAAAGCACCAATAAACGTTTATTTATATCGGGCTGTTTCAGTGCCATTTCATTAAAAAAAGGTATCCAAGCATCTAAAACGTTATTATGAAAATAAAAAGTTACTCCAGCTGGGAGATAAATGTTGTGGAGAGATTTATTTGAAATGCGCTCTAGTAAAAGTCTTCAATGGCAAAGAATTATACTGCCACGAGATTATTAATAATGGGGGTTGTGTATATTTTGACAGACTGCAATTGAGGTAAAATCATATCCATCTATGCAACTAGCAATTATGATCAATGATGACTATAATGATAATAAAGCAAAGAGATAACATATCCGTCTAAAGTACCACCAATGTGAAGTACAAATACATCAAACCTGCACAATAATTGAGCAAATGTACTCTACTTCATCACCAGCATTGCTTGTGATTAACTACGTACTAGTTATTTCTGTAACTTCAACGTTAATGACAGGCTAACCAGCACCAATGGCTGATGGGAAAAATAACACCTTTACAACCGGCTAAACTTCTCACATTCGCTGGATTACAGACATTTATCATTAAACACAGATACACTACCACTCTGATCATACTCTTTCCCTCATCGTCCCCAGAGGAGACAGTGAACGGTCATCAAAAGCAGAGAGCATATGAAATCAATCAAGTCTCTCTACCCGCTTCGCGCTCAGGAAAGAGTATCACCAACTCTTCATCGTGGTTAGCGAGACCATACACTTTAGAAACACATTTCTCAAGTAAGAAACTATAGAAATGATCCCTGAAAGTATAGTCTTAACGAAACACAGAGCTCGCCCAACTACTAGTATGACTATCCTGGTCTTCACTGTCATGGTACAGACATTCAAACACTGTACAACAGTCGTTTCTATTCAAAACAAGCTTACAAAGAACATCTACGGGACTATGAAGTCGACTACGCCAAAATGTCACATATATACGCATATGTTAACAAAATTAACAACAATGAAAAAGCACTACAATTACAATATTTATTTCCGCAAATATATTTTAACACAGTTCTGTTGCTAATTCAAAGCACTGTCTAGACATGAAATTCGTTCCCACTATCAAATCCTATATCAACTATTAAATTATCTCTAAATTATCTCTATTTAAAATACCCACAATGCTATTTGGCAACATAATCCCTCCGGCGAGTTTCTCATTGGTTGCTGTGATACCGCATGGCAGAGCATTAGCTTCAAATGCTAACAACAACTTGCGTAAAACCATTGTTTTCAGGGCTAATATTTTAATCAATACTGGAAACATTTGCAATGGCTTAATGTCGATGTCACATGATATACAGCAAGTTGAGGTAGAAACAATGTCATTGCAGAAAAGACGAGAAAATTCCATTTTAATGGTAAGAAAAGCTACAAAGTAACAGACGAAGTGTGCACCAACATTTGGCTTCCGACTACAAACGAGATCACATGCTAGTTCCTGTACACCGCCAAATATCGCGGCAAGACACTTACTTCGGCATGAGAAGACACACACGACTACACTTGAACCATACAGAACATTTTAGAACTTTATTTCACCACCACACTGAAACGTGTAAATCTATAAAGATTCACTTTTAAAACAACAAAGGGAATATTTTCTAGCTCATTTTAAGTTTGGCTTCAACAGACAGTTGGACACAAAAAATCAATCAGTCAATTTAATATGGATTCTTCGACTCCAATTTCGTTTCCACGTAGAAAAAAGCATTTTCTATGCAGCAGTTGATGGTAGAGATTTATTAAAATTCCTTTTAACATAGAATGCTACTACTGTTATGGCACAGTTAAGTGTGATTTTGAAATAGTGAATCAAAAGGGCCAATCTAGATATAAACTGCCAAAAAACGGTTAAAAGAAAAGAAAAAACATGGTTACCCTGCATTGCTGTTAATGCTTACTTTTTTAAAAATATATAAAGTCGACATCACAGTAGTTGTACAATGTAGTGTATGCTTAGAGGTAACTAGCATTAAACTACTACTAACTAGCAAGTAAATTCTGGTTCATGTCAACATTAGCGGTTTAAGTAATTTAGCGCACGATTCAATTTAGCCCCAGCTAGCTTTCTCAGTCCACCCTGACCTTCTGACCTTAGCTTCAAACGTGTGCCAAGGTCAGGGAGGACTGAGAAAGCTAGCTAGCTTTCTCAGTCCACCCTGACTTTGGTACACGTTTGAAGCTATACTGAATATAAAGACTCACCTTTGTGTCTTTAACAAGTTTAACAAGTTGAATTCACCCCATCGTTTTATGTTCTAAGAAATTAACTGCCAATTAATTGTCTAAACATATCTACGGGCTCACTACCAAACTTTTAACTTAGCTAGATAGCTAATGTTCTGCTAATCAGCCAGGGTGACGTTAAAATAGCTAACTCCACACCCGTGTGAACTTTAGGCAACTTCCTCTTTTACTCAGCTACTTCGCAGATTCAGAGAAAGTCCCGAACGACACAATACCTAAACTGACACAATACCTGTAAAATAATAAACAGGATTAACTCACCACAACTGGGATAGCTATGGTAAAATTCCCCTTACATAAATCGCGCCCCTTTGCGCATGCTTAATCAAGACAGGAAACGCATGTTTAATTAAATAAAGTTTTATTTTGTATTTTCAGTTCCATTGTGTGCAGTTTTTAATTTGAATGTTACAATTGCTCTTATTTCCATAAAGAAGGGTAGATTATTTAACATGGAGTGCAATAAATCAAGATTGGAATGTGATTAACAAAATGACTAATGACAGCATTAAATAGGCAAGTAATCATAAAAGTGTTTTCTATTTGTAATGCTTAATGCAATGACTAATAATATACACTAATGCTGCAATGTGCATGTTATCCCATACAATTCAACTTACCAAAGAGAGAATTAGTTTTAACTTCAGATCAGATTTAGTGTAATCAGATTTGTGTTTCCTTTTGCTTATGATAACCTGGTACTGAATGGTTTGGCAAAAGCATAATAAAACCAAACTAACATCCACAGCAAAGAGAAATTTTATGTAAGCATTTTGCAAATGCACACACATCATGCCAAAGTTTGAGACTGGAAGACGATAAAATATATGCAAAAATCTTTAGGACCCTATTCACAAAAGACCTGTAGATGTGTCGCTTTTCAAAGGAAAGATGAAAATAGCTCCAGTTTTTCTTTCTGCTGGAACATAGACTGACTCTTTGGAATAGAGTACGTGTTTTACACTGTTTATAACTGTTTTCTTCAGCATCTAACAGCAGTGGTATACCTATGTCCTATAATACCATATATGTTTCTGATAATAACTGAGATACAAGAGGACATGTTTTTCATAAAATCTGTCAGACTTCTTTGGCAGTATTGTTTCATGAACAGAAATTAACCTCTAGGATTCAGGTTTGAGTAATGTAGTTTCATAACATGTATTTAAGCTACTACATCTTTTAGTCATAGGAATTACGGAATTACATCGGTGTAACACTGCCCTCGTCTGGCGGCTTAGCGGAAATGAACTATCACCGTCCTGGTGATCCAATTATTTCTTACTCATTTTAAACACCACACAAACAACACGAAATACTAAATGTGAGACAGACGCTTGGCGGAGTGAAATTAGGTTTGGTTTTGGACTCCATTTTTTATTTTCTTCCTAATTCACCTTTTTGTCCCCGCCCCCCGCAGTTTGTTTACAATGACGTCATTCACATGCGCCGCTCACATGTTCGCAGCCTGGACGCGACACCCGGTTCATAGGCATGTTTTTTTCTCTTTCTGCCTTTTTTTTAATCATTCGTGTTGTTTTTTGTGTGTTATTTGTGGAATTTCAGGAGGGGGAAGTCGTGATTTTGAAAAATGCTTTACGATTGCAACGCAAATGTGACTTTTAATCGATTAAATGCTTCCTCACACAAGTTGGCTTTCTTTTTTAATTCACTCACACCCGATGAGTAATTAACGACCACATATTATTTACCGTGTGCCACACAATCAGAGAGATGGACTTTTACAAAAGAAAGTAAGGTTTTTTTTTCTTTTTTTAGGTGATGCACCTGAAGTCAGAGGAGAGCAGGTGACTGAAATGGCACATAATCGCTCAGATGTGTGTGAATTTAAGGTAAATGCAGTTTCAGAGGTGATGGCTCTGCTTCAGATAGACATGGAGACTGATGTGGCGGAAGGCAGGCCAGGGAGAGAAGATGCAGCATGTTCAGTAAGTTGCTTTACTTAGGCTTTGTTTGGAACAAGTACTTCTGTAGGAAGTGCAGTATAATAGTGCAGTTTGTCTAATGAACAGAGGAACGTGCTGAGGAAGCAGCGCAACTGGGAGAGGCAGCTTGCAGCAAAGAAAAGCAAAAGGAAAGAAGAGAAGCAGAGGAGGAAACTCAACCGTCAGCAGAGGTTAGGTAAATATCAAGGGAAGAGAAACACTAAAGTGACTTATATTTCACTGTTCAGCTTCTATAGGCACAACACATGTCTTCCCTGTGTGTTTGTCTCACAGGTGCTGATTCAGATAATCCCCAGTTTACAAAACGGGTCATGAAAGCGATCACCAAAGAGCGTTTGGCCGAGGCTCAGTCCACAGGGCTCAGACTCTGCGTTGACCTGAGTATGACAGACAGCATGTCTGACAAGGTAGGTGCCTGAGGAGTGAGCCTCAGAACAGCCTGTTTTTAGGAATTTTGATCTTACAAACCGGCTGTTTTTCAGTGAGAGTCATTTACCTGTCTACATCAGTTCACTGCGTATTAATCCACCTGTGTATGTTTGTCTGGTTCAGGAGATAAGTCGACTGGCAGGCCAGTTAAGAAGGCTGTATGGGTCGAACAAGAAGGCAACACGACCGTTTGGCCTTTTCCTGACGGAGCTGAGAGAGGACAGTCGTCTCTATGCAGAGTGCCTTCGAATGAATGATGGATTCCTCAACTACACGGTGATTCTTGTCGTTCAGGCCCGAATTCACGAGTGAAACTTTTTGAAAAGACTGATGTAGCAGGAAATTTGTTTAGTAATTTGTTTTTTCCTAGTTAAAATGTTTGAAGTTAACCTACGGAAGTATTTTAAGTGATATTTTAGCGTAACAGTGACTACATAAGATATGCTGTAACCTCCACCTGAAACTGCTGAACCTGATAAAAAGGCATTAGTGCTATTTAACTATATTGTGAACAAGAGCTTTTAAGGCTTTTTCAAGGACATTTAATGAACTTTCAGGAGCTGATCTGGACCAAGGATTGTTTGACTATTCAGCAATAAACTCAGATTATTTTCATTTCTCAGATGGACATAACAGAAGAAAGCTGTCTGGACCTTTTTCCTGTGGAAACTATTGTCTACCTCACACCAGATGCTGATGAAGGTTTGAGTCAGTGAACTATAATTTTGGTCAACAGGGGGCACATTCTGACCACCTGATCATACAGTACTGCCACCATGACTTAAACTCCTGCTGCCACTAACATTAGCACTTAACTCAATGTTTTCAAACCTACACATAATGAAACACAAAGTTCATGTAAGGTTAATTAAAAAACCTGCAAAGCTGTGGAAAATGAGAAAGAAACATTCCACAGTTTGCATCCTTGCCTATTTATTTTTCTTAGATACTCTTTTCTCAATTCCTCCTTTAGCTTTAGAAACAGTGGATGCTGACAAGGTGTACGTCCTCGGTGGCCTTGTGGATGAAAGCATCCAGAAGGTATTACACACACGCACACACACACAGGAAATCTGCTTGCTGCAGTAAATGGAGATTACGTCAGCGCACGTGTGATATGTGAAATACTGGATTTCTATGAATTTTTTGAGCTTCCCCTCCCTGCAGAAGTTGAGCTTCTCGAGGGCCAGAGAACTCAGCGTCCGCACGGCGAGGCTGCCCATAGACGAGTACATGGTGAAGAAAAACAATGCCAAGAATTTCCACTCTAAGATCCTGGCTGTTAATCAAGGTGAGTGAACAGTTTCCACGTGCAAGACAAAATGAAGCTGGTTTGTATTTGTTGTTAACGAAGTCTCTCTCTGTCTGCAGTTTTTGACATCTTGTTGACGTTCTGTAACACTGGCAGTTGGACAGAAGCCCTGCAGGAGTGGTTCCCCCGGGGGAAAGGCTACATCGTTGCACCTGACGTTTCCCCACCGCTCCTTGCCTCTGCAACACAGACTTAATAAGGGTCATATGGGTTCATGTTCATACATACAGAGCTTTTTAGGCCATCACTCTGTTGATTTTATTACCTGAGGGATGTTGACACAATGTGATGAGTACCTGGTTAAGGAGAAATAGAGAATCTTTGTTTAACAGTTCTTTGTATTGTTTACGTTGAAACTAAAAAATATCATATGTGGATGCTGGAGATGTTCATTTGTTTTCAGGAATTTAACATTAGAATCTAGAATATTCCTCGGCAGGAGTCATTTTTGTCTAGTCCAGACGTATTTGTCATTTTATACTTCCTGAGGTTTTGTGAGTAACATGACACTTACTTGTCTTAATATCGAGAACTAAACACAAAGCCGTGGTTTCCGGGATGTTGAGTTTTAATGATACAAAAGATGACCTTTTAGTGGCTGATAGAAGATTTAATAATTTTTCTTGTTTTATTTTCACAGTTGTGACCCAGAATGAACCCTTTCCTGAAAGCTATTTCTTCATTAAATTATTCCAAAGAGGCCGAGTGAGTTGGTGTGCAGCCAACTGTTGGATGTTGTTAGAAGTTTATTTCCTCTGTTTTAAAATGTTTTAAAATAAAGGGCCTTACAAGTAGCATCCATTTGTTTATTCAGATGAGTTATTTGCTAAAACAACATTTTTTTGCCTGATACCCAAACAGGATTTTGTTTAATTCAACTGCTAAGGTCTGACAGGGAAGAATGACCTATATCAGCACTTTATCAGTTTTCCCATTTGGATTTTGAAAAATATGTTTAAAGTTCTCTCTGCCACACAAGCTAGCGATTTCACAATCATCTGGAAGACATCCCTCTGGCACTGACATCCATCCAGTCTCAACTTCTGAACTGCTATTGTTTCATGCAAGCTTCACCTCACAAAAAATTTGAAAAGCACTGCAAAACTATACTCTCATGTGATGGAGTGAGAAAATTTGACACTGATGCCTTCAGTCTTTAATCTGTTCCAGGCTGCTGTCACACCGAACAACTACTGCTCAGAGGTGTGATATTACGTGTCCATAATGGATGGATTTTATCTAGTTTCAGTTTTTGTATGCTTTTTAAGATGTGCATTGATCCATCCATCCATCCATTTTCTATACCGCTTATCTGTCAGAGTCGCGGGGGAGCTGGAGCCTATCCCAGCTGACTACGGGCGAGAGGCGGGGTTCACCCTGGACTGGTCGCCAGTCAATCGCAGGGCCAACACACACTCTCACACTCACACCTAGGGCCAATGTAGAGTAGCCAATTAACCTAATGTGCATGTTTTTGGTATTGTGGGAGGAAACCGGAGTACCCAGAGAAAACCCACGCAGGCACAGGGAGAACATGCAAACTCCACACAGAAGGGCCCAGACCGGGATTCGAACCTGAAACCCTCTTATGTGCGTTGATAACATCTTTAAAGTCTCTGCACACCTATCTTCATACGATACCACCTCCTCACTCCTACTGAGAGGCCAAAAAAATTCAATGTTTGGCAGCTTCACTCGAGACTTTGATTCTCTGTGAATGACGACGCTGTACCTGTCTGAACAGGTATGACAGTTTACGGGAACAAACGTCCTTATGAACCTGCACACCAACATTCATAAGATTCATTCAATCAAGAAAAAGAGGAGCTTAATTATTCACTGCTCAGTGCCACATTTTAACGCTTTTAGTGGCATTTTTCTGAAAAATTTAGACTAATTCAACTTGAGAACATACAGGAAAACAACTCTGTTATGCTCTCTTTAGTCCTCAGGCTGTTGAACACTGTGGGAAAGTGAATGAACAAAGCCCCAGCAGCCCCAGTGGACCGGAGCTACTGCACGGGGCTTCTTTAAAAAGAAAGTCTGGACTGCTGTGACTGCAGCTACAGCCCTGGTCAGTCTCGCTGACGAAGAGACACAATCGCTTTACTGTTGCTTTCCCCTCCCCCGAGGACAAACATCACAAAGCCATATAACTATCTTGTCATTTAGTTACCGTCAACAGTGGCGACCTTCTTTCTGATTTGGCAGAAGTCAGCACTTTCCCTCTATATGGAAAAACCTCCCCTGGGCTTTCTTTTCCTCCGAAATGATTGCTCAAAATAACGATAATAGTTATGTAATTATCTAAGATCCCGCAGTGTGCAGCTGATCCACATTCTGAAATGAGAGGTTAGAGAAACAGCAGACCGTGGGAAAAGCACTCCCAACGTGCAGGATTGGCCAGTGAAGATGCTGATGACTGTTCAAACTGTCCGAGTTAAAGTTTTATATTATAATGTCCCTCGATGTATGTCAAATGGAAATATATCAGTTATAGTATGGATGGCCATGAAATCTTACCCAGATGTTTATGGTCTCCAGAGGGTGCATCCTGATGACTGTGGAGATACCCTGACTTTTCTCTCTGGCACAGTCATGAGGCTGACACTTTTAAGTGACAGGTCTGGTCAGCTATTGGATGGAATTTCAAAGTGAGTAACTTTCTTATCAATGCAAACACCAAGATAACAAGATAACGATGTCACCTGTGAATACCAGGTGTTTAATGTGTCTTCAGAATTTCCACTCGGCCATGAAACAAATTTTGCTTTGTCTACAATAAAGCCGAAGCTGAAGTTTATTAAGGCTTCATCTGTCCATCAGCTATCTGTTCAACAGTGTATGCTTGAATGCAAGAAATGACTCCTTTTACTTTTTAACCTTTTTTTTAATTTTTCTGTATAGTCTGACATTACAATTATCAGTTTTCTTTCTAAGTCTTTCATCAGAGACTCAAGAATCAAATCAGTTATTTGTTGTTATTGTTGGAGAAGCAGACATAAACATGATATGCTGTATATTAGAATAAGACATCTGAAACTTATGGAATATGACACCAAACTCTGAGAAATCATCTGCCTTTCTAGTCAAACTTAACACGTTATTTTCACAATTAAATGCCTTTAATTATGTCTTCTTTTAATTTTTAGCTGATATTTTTACTTTCTAACATAATCACACACTTTGTGCTGATTTTTGTGCTCTTTCTAACTCTTAAACAATATAAATTGAGAATCAACGTTATTTTGCAATTTACTGTAAAATATGTGGTAGAAATCATACAGTAAAAATACAATGCTGCACTGAAAACAACAGAAAACACAAGAAAAGATTATTTTAGTTACACAAAACTGGTTAAACATGACATCATTTGTTACTTATTAAAGTAAAACAGCACGGCTCATGGTTGCAGAAAGGAGGTACTTTCACAGACTTGAATTTAATTGTTTTCATCCTCGATTCTTAGGAAGCGCTCCTCCCTGCTGTTTCTCAAGAACAAAATGGATGAGCTTCTTCACCCAGGATGACCGTGGATTCAGGCAAACCTTATCACCGCTCGCCAGCCCAGCTCTGGCCAACAAAAGATTAGAGCCAAAGGAATTAGAGCCAAAGAACTATCATTGTGATCACAACCTCAAGAGCGCACACACTGGATACATAAAAATGTGATTGGTGTCAAAACTTGTCTTTTTCTTTTTTTATGTATAACAGCAAGAGCATTCAAAGTACCGGTACTAGTAAAACAATCCTCAGTTAAAGTCCCCAGATCACCAGTAATAATACCAAAGAACAAATCACTACTGGCCCCAGTGAAAAAACTAGATGAAAAACTTTAACTCCTGCCAAATATCTGCTGAACCTCAGTTTTATATCAATTGTTTAAAACATTTTTGATAATGTTTTTCTCAGCCTCTGTGGCTGTGAAGGAAAGCAGGATGAGGCCTGACTGGACTTCACTTGTAATGGAAAATAAATGGCAGATGATGCAAGTTAGCCGCGTGATTGGAGTTCAGCTCCGTGAAATGTTTCCGGTCTGTTGTCTGACTGATAACAGGAGAAAACACATCTACTTCCACTTTACCACCTCAATCTTATCTGTTCTTGTCATCACTGTCACACAGCATGTACAGTACATCTTTCCATTTAAATGTACCCATGACGTCCAGCAATAGGGGTAATAAAAGCAAACTCATTCTTGCAAATATTCCAGTTAGCTGTCATTCCAGTAACTGTTACTGGAAAACAAACTGTCATGATAAATAAAAAAAAATACTGTTCTTCTGTCTGTGGAGATAAGCTTAAAAAGCCACAGAAGTAATGAAAAAGGGCCAAAGAGATGCAGTAACCCCATGTAACTCCAGCATTAGAGCTCAAACGATTAGCTGATTTGTTCATTAGTTGATTGGCAACAATTTTAGAGAAGATTTTTTGTTCACTTCTCTCATTTTTTATGTGCAATTATTTGTTTATCTGTTTATATCTTTATATCTTATTTGTTTATATCTCCTCAGGTCGTTAAAACTGTTGAACTTAAAAGAAATAATACCTTGGACATCCCCTTCAATATTGTTGTAAATTGAATACTTTTAAGACAGGGACAAAATAAGCAATTTGAAGACGTCACCTTGCTATTTTTTTAAATAAACTTTCTGGTGATGAAATGATGACTCAAGGGATGTCTCTGTAGAGTTACTGAAAATAATCATCACTTCAGGCCTTCATTATGATTGAAATTGGTAGTTGTGGTAGTTTGCTTTTGTGTGATGACTGTGATTACACTTACATGACTTCTGTTTCCGGACAGTGGGGCCCCTCAGGGAAGAGCTTGATGCTCCTCAGGTTGTCCGGAGGGATGATCCTCGACTCCACCTGCAGACACCGACAGTGTGTGTTGTAGTCCCTGTTGATTGCCGGCATACCTGTCATCAGACACACACTCAGTCAAAACACAGATTTTACCAGTTTAAGCAGACATACTCGCAACTCTTGACAGAATTTTTCAGTGACCTGGACTCTGAACAACTGCGTGTTTGCTGCGGTTTTATTTGAACAGCTAGAACACGCAGCTGTTTTCAGTTTGAACTTTATTGAATATGCTCAGGGAAATGTAATTAACTCACATTTTTTTGTATTATCATCTGGCATTGTGGGTGACCACCACTGTGTTCGTACAATTCTGCTAGTTCAAACACCACACAGCACACGAGGCATTACAAACACACACCATCAAGAAACTCTGACGTCTCACCCTCCTACAACGACTGCAATGCCGTTGAAACCTCCTCTTCCTTATTTGAATTCACTCAGAACCGGACCTTAATGGCGACAGCGTTGGACTTGATGGTTGCGTGATGTTTAATCCTTGAATCAAATGCTGACAAGACCACTTTCTAACAGCACACTTTCATCACAACCACCAGACTTGGCATTGGGACATTCTCACAATGGGCGACTTCCTCCTTCACTCTTCCAGTCATCTTCCCGTAACCTACAACCTCAGTTTAACTTGAAGGTGCTGTACTGGTCTAGTCTGGCTGACTCAAAGATGTGACACAACCGCACCACTTCAATAAATGTTACAGTTAATGAGCACATATTAGCCAGACGTGTGGTACACTGGAGTCCTTTCTGAAGACCATAAAGACACCATCACATTTAATTCTTCTTTACACGTCTCATTCTTACATTTCACTGTGCGCATGTCACATCAGCGGGCTCATCACTCAGTCCAAGGCCAAACAAACCATTTAAGTTTAAACTCTTGTCAAAGCAACCCAAATATGTCTGCCTAAATTACAGGAAAATCATGCACGAAACAATGCGCCTCTTACAAGAATCTGGTTAAACAACATCGGGTTGTACTCACATGTAACTCTTCAACAGCATTAGTCAGGACACATCAAGTAAACAGCAACAGCAGAACCCACACAACGTGTTAGTAACTGATCACTGATAGTGCAGAAACTTGCCTTCAGTGTACTTAAGCTCTTACCGTCAATGAGGACAAGCAGGGTCCCGAACACGAGCAGAATGCAGAGCTTCATCTTGTGCACACAGCTGATTGAGGACTTCCCAGACTCGCAATGAAATCAAACAGATGCTGTGACTATTTATATACATTTTGCACTCTGATATTGATACATAAAGTGCATCATGTGCTTTTCACAAAGAACTGTGGGGAATTTGAGGAAAATGTTGGTTTCACTTTGGTGCGTTCACATGTGCAGCAGAAGGCAACCACGGGATGGCGGGTTAACGGACAGACCAGAGGCCCCGCTGAGGTTAGGAGGCAACACGTTGGTGTTCAGCAGACACAGATATGAGTCATACAGACATAACTGCTCTGTCTGGCTGCTCATCTAACAGTATCATTTATCTTCTGTTATCTTCTGTTTGTCATAGCTCTGTGAAGGTATTGAACTGTGTTTTTCCCCCTCTGATTTTGAAAGAGGAAAAAGATAAAGTGATCATCACATGCAGCTCTGTAAACAAACATAGTTTTGTGACTACAGTGAATATGATACAGTGAGATAGTGTTATTTCTGTTCCCAGGGGGCTTCGTCTGACCCTGCATATACAGCACAATACACAGACTGAGTCAGTTTTCATTAATTTTTTTAAATAATGTTGCTATTTGTCTTCCATTTGGTGTTAGTTTGTGTTGATGTGTTTTGTTCTGGCTGATATTCTGTCCAATTATTTCTTAATGTTGGGAGGAAATGGGTTATCAAAGCAGTATTAATCAATGTTTTTATGTTAAGCAATGGCTCAAATTTACTTTATAACTTTACTGTCTTGACTAGGTCTCACTGGTCTCGTCAGTTTTTGGCTTGTTTTCCTGCAAAAAGCTTGGGGAGACTTCTGTACTAAACGGCAGATGACCAGAGTTGGCAATTTAGTTTAAAAAGTGCTGCTAAAGAGGCATTTTTCTCAAACTAAACTAAGACAGAGTCGGCGCAGACCAAAACAGAGCTAACAAGTGCTTAAATATTTGGCTCACATTTATCATGTTCCCAGTGACATGACTCCAATCAATGATAATGTTGGTCTGCATCTGCTGGATGTGCAAATCGCTAATTAGAACTACTCTATAAGGCCATGATATGGCAAATGTGTGTGTGAAGGGTAGCTTGTTTTTGTGGCAAAAGAAAAAGGTGATCAACGCCTTTTTCACTCGTTAAAACAAGAGCAATGTACGAGCTGTGCAGCCATAACAGACAACCTGAGGAAACTTGTTCGTTTGATGATATAAGCCAGTCATGTTCTTAATTTCAAGAAGAAATAAAAAAAAATCACAGCATCAACCATTCACTATAATCAGAGAAAAAGCCAGCGATGGACATCATCCTCTTGATGACAAAGCACTTCCACACTGGACTTGAGAAATATTTCTCTCTTATGATTGAAGGCATGTGTCTTTATCAGACACTCTGGTCATAAATGTGGGATAAAAGTGGGTCATCATGCAAAGCCTCAAGGCCACATGACTGTCAGAAATGAAATGAAGTATCACAATATGACTCAGCAAAATTCTCCTGTCTGGTAAAACAACATTGAGGGGACTTCTAATGGGATTTTTACAACACAACATACAGAGTGACTGTAATATTGAACATACTGAATATGAATTACAAACCTGATACAGTGTGATGTCTGGTTTTCAAAAGTCCTTTCCCGGTTTGCTCTGACCATCACTGACAAGAGACAGAACTTGAGTCCTAAATATAAAATATGAAATCAGTATTTGTCATGTTTCTATTTCTCTGACAGTCATTTAGTTGCTTTTGTATATTGATAAATTGTGACTGTTTTTCATGTTGATTGGATTTGTCATTTTACTTGTCCGGAAGGCCAGCATAATACATTTGTAATATTTTTTAGCCAGCATAGCTCAGCAGATGGCAATGTTTGGTCCACTACTTTGCTCATCTGAACGGATTGTACAGGCAGCTTACTGGATGGATTGGTACATTCATCTCACCTGAGTTGTAATCACCTCATTAACTTTCTGACCTTTCAATAAATGCCATCATCTGGTCTAAATTTTGCTGACCAGATAAAGTTTTAACGACCACACACAAACCAAAATGACAAGCCCATCACCCTCAGGTATCTGAGATAACTTTGTGTTCAGTGCTGATTAGCAAATGTTAGCCAGCTGACACTCTGAACATGTTAAACATTACACCCATTTAACATCAGCATGTTGCCACTGTGACCATGTTAGCATGGCAGCTCAGTACAGTCCCGGCACGACTCTTCTTTTATTTAGTTTCTGCCTCCATTTTTTAGTGTCAACATTCATCGTCCTGTCTGTACGTTATCTGATTATTGGTCCGAGCACCCACAGCTTGGTCGGCACGCCAACAGTGATAACAATGCAGCTATCTAAGAGGTGAAGTTGACAGAAATCCCTGGCTGTTTTGAACTGGAAACTGGTTGCTTGTTTATACTGAAATGCAAGATTTATTTAAGTGTTTCAGCTCCTCATCAACAGTGTCACACCGCAACAGACAGTATTGTCCCTTACAATTTCAGCTTTAAAAACACACAAAACATCACACTCATGTAGCATGACAGAATACTTACATGACATAAATATTGATTTGTTGCTAATAAAAAAATAGAAAGATATCCTTCAACTTACACAAACAAGTGTAAAACAGAGCTCACATTTAGCCACATTCTACATTATTAAAATGTTGACTTTCATGGCAGTTTCTGCAAGCTTGAATTACTTCACAAACAAGTGCCATACAGAATGTTTTAAAGATGCCAGCTAGAACGTGTTACTAATTACTATATGCACATATCTGCGAGTATATGGATGCAGAATCTGTAGTTTGTGTGAAGTTTAGGTAGTATGTAAGTTTAGGTAGTACTGACCAGTCACATTTGAGCAGACAGTATGCAGTCAAACAGGCTCAATCTTTCAGCAGCTAGTGTGCAAAACTGAAAACAAGTGAAGTGAAACAGTTTCACTTGTTTTGGGATCTTACTGTGCCGTATTTTATTGAATTATGTAGGAATTGCAGCTGTAACACAGCTCCTGTGAGAAGATAAGCCGATCTTCTTACAAACTCATGTGTCATTTGAGTTGTAACGATGAACACAAGCAATTTGCATTATGACGACTTTGGGTCCACTGGGGCTGATGTTGTGGTCAATGCTGTGGCTGTTGTTGTTGATCTGGCCTTGTTCATCTTAGCAGCACGTGCCTCCCTCTGCCTGTGGAAAAACATAATACATCAATCATCATGTTCAATATTTAATTTAAATCTCTTAAGACAGTGGTTTCATTTTGTTTTGGAGTGTGACCCCTTAAAATCTAAATGTCCATTCCCTCACAAGTTACTAATGCCACTATCCGGTGGCCCCAAGGCCCCAAAACAGACAGAATTTGTTTGCTTGCAAGATAAAATGCATTTGATTAAACAAATTTTGTCCAGTATGGCTCAAAACCTGCTCTATTTGTCTTTTTGCATCAACTGCCTCTAATCACATAGTTGCAGGACTACATAAATTACATCTTATTTCTTTCCTGCACGCTGACAGTGACTGCTGACCATCCCATGGACTTAAGCTTTCTCTCATCTACTGACATCAATAGTTTGTGTTATTTTGAACAGCGGCAACTGAACATGTGCCATGTAAAAACGCTTGTCGTTGAACTTACTTTTTTATTGTTTGCAGGACTGCTTTTGTGAATTTCTGCGTGGGGTCAAGACACCGCAGGCTCCCATCTCTCAGAGTGACACTGCAGAAAGAGACAGCTTCGATATAAACCAGCACTTACAAAACACTGGAAAATCTGCATGAATCAATACTGAAAAACAAACATGCAAATTAAAGAAAGAATTGGTTTATCTATTTGCATATATTACTACAGGTACTTACATGACTTCATGCCTGTTGCAATATGGACGAGGACCATACTCCACGACATCAGCGATGAGAGAGGGTTTAATGGTCTTCATTGTTTTTATACACCGGCAACGTATAATAGCTGGAAAATTAAGACAACAATGTCAGTGAACTATGGAATAGTTTCAGAATTTGTGTTTTCTTGAAAAGAATGACCACATGCATGCAAAATATACAGCAAAAAAAACCCCAACAAGATCATTCCACTACCCCACAGGTTAGCAGACTTACCTTGTGAAGTGCAAATGGAAGCGCAGGCCAGAAAGACGATGTAGTGGACTGCAGTATTCATCCTTGTCTTAAATGGTAGGAATTAGCGAGTAATTTTCAGAGAGGATCTCTGTATCTTTGAGTCTCAAACTGAGGCAAAGCTTCGTCTTCTGGCAATGAATGACTTCTTCTCCTCAGCTTGTTCAGGACTCTGCATCTCCCATTTGTTCTGCACCTTTTTTATACACTCACAGTGACGTGTGGATGCAAGTTCCAGAGAAGTGGCTGAAAAAAAAAAGGAAAACCTTTTTCTTATTCCTTTTTTTTTTAGGTTTGCCAAACTGGTAGTATTTGCAATCTCTTTTCCTCGGAATCCTCTTTAGCTGACATCTTTCATTTCCCTTTAAGGACTTCCTGCGTGTCGAGGAATGTGTTCATTGCATCGGAACCACCTCACTTGTGAGGTCTTACAATGCTGTCAATCATGAATCACTTTTGTGCTGATGAGTCCTTGTTATTGAAGTGCTGCTTTCTTTGTGTTGATTTGTAAATCATCTTCAGGTCTCTTCTCGATTTCTTTTGCATATTTTTGCAATACATGGTCAGTCTGCTAACACTTTCACTTATCTATGTTTAACTATTATCCAGTGTCTAAACAAGGAGTGAGCAAGTTCTTTCCCTTGAAAGGCCAAAACTAAGACAAAACAGTGGGCCGAGGGCCAAAAGCACAGATGGAATTGTATTATTAAGATGCAAAAAGATAAAATGATCTCACTTTCCCTCCACACATGTTTAAACAGTATGATTACCTCACATAAAATAAAACAGCTTAAAGAGAGATTTGGTAAAGATTTCTACCAACTGTCACCATGCAGTTGTTGAACAGCTGACAGTGTGCGACGTGTTTGTGCACGTTCATCAATCACGTCACAGTTGAGCACAGATGTCGTCCAGGAGGCATGACATTTTTCAACCGTCTCGCCTACTCCATCTTTGCAGGAACTACGATTTTTCTTCAGAAGTAAGAAAGCATGAATGAACCTGACATTCAGTCATTTAATTATCTACCCCTGCACAGTGACTATGGTTATGAATTGTAATAACTTTGTTAATTTTCTGTAGTTTGCCTATTATCTTTGGTTAATGACAAAAACCCAACCAAAACGATATTCACCCTCAGGCATCTTTGTAACTCAGGCAACTTGACAGACTAAACTAAGACAGTGAGTATGGTGAACATTACACCTGTTTAACATCAGCATGTTGTCACTGTTAGCATGGCAGCTCAGTACAGTCTCACAGAGCTGCCAGCATGGCTGTAGACTCTTGTTTTGGTTTCTGCCTCCATCCTTTAGTGGTTGGAGTGATTTTAGTTTTCATGTTTTCTTGCACTGAAATGCACAGCTGATATCTTAACTTTCCCACCAGCATGTTGAGGAATGTGTTCATTGCCTCACTTTTGGGGTCATTCACACTGTCACCCGTGAGTCACTTTTCCTTTGAAGGGACAAAACTGGAAGTTAATCGCTGGGCCATGAGCCGATTGTGCTGTGCTGTACAGTAGCTAGTCTCAACATCAGCAACATACTGCAAACATCGTTCTATCGCAACACTTTAAGGCTTTAAATTCAGAAATGCATGTATTTGACCCTTGATGTCCCAGCACCAAGCTTGTGTTGCTGTCAGCAGTTTTCACTTGAACTAATTTTGAAGTACCTCAGGGTGTTTCTGAGCTCTTTTTAAAACATGTTAAGCATTCTGTAAAATCTGATAACATAGTACTCAATGAACATCACAATTCTTTTTATTTCACATCTGTTCCTCTTCCTCGTGGTTTACACTTTCCGAAACATCTGTCAGAATAAGAGGGAAATATTGCTATGTCGTCCCAAAGAACTTCTCTAAAGTCCCATGATTGAGTTGTTTCTCAACTGGAGTTGTTTCTCAACTTCTCTGCTTGTTCTAAATGATCAGTTTCTTCACAGTTGAATGTTCCAACAGACAAATAGATCCTCAGATGAATTTATTTTCATATTTATTCATCTATTTTCATAATGTTTGTTTTGTGTATCCTAAAGGAACTATTTTTGAATAATAAATAAATGAACTTTGAGATCTGAATTCTTTTTTTTTTTTTTTTTTTTTTCCAATGAGGAGTCTCATTTGTCTGCTCAAAATTCAATGTGTCACAAAGAGCTCTGCAGGCGGGCTGTTGCACTGAGAATAACAAATGTTCTGATCAGTTGAAAAACATAACTGTGAACATGTGAAAACATATATAATATATGATATTTATTTCCTGGTAACCACATAAAGCACGAGTGGCACAAAATCCCTCTAAATTTGATGAACTGCACCTTGTAAATACATGAAAACGAACAGCATTATCTCTTGTAAAGGTTTTTGAGGACATCTGGTGTCGGGGTGTGGTAATGCCACAGGATGTCATTTTCACATGGCTTGTTTTTATTTTTCTATGGTGTGCAATCACAATGACTGAAATAGAGGAACTATCAGAATTGATGTCAGGGAAAGAAAGTCCTCCATTTATATTATTTCTATTTCTGTTTGTTTTAAGTGTGTGTGTATGGAGAAGTTAGGAGAATGAATGAAAGGGAAATGCACTTTCACTACTTAAAATTGAAACAAAATTAAAGCACTTCGAAGCACACCTTTCACTAAAGAGCTGACTTTTCCCAAAACACACTTAACGGCAGCAAAGAGAAACACCCAGAAAGTCCCAGTCCATTTGAAGTGGTCCAACCAGTTCTGACTTACACAAATGAATTTTAAAATGACGCATTATTAATTAAAAAGTCTTGCTAAATGGTCAAGAACTCAAGAACTTTGCTATGTATGCCAAATATGCCAATTTTCCATTATTGACTCATTTGTTCTACTTTTTTCTTTCTCCATTTGATTTTTATTTTAATTATACCAAAGTGTGTAATAAGGTTTCGCCATGACTGCTGGAACGACTGTTATTATATCAACATCATATACTATAAACATCATAATCAATGCTATCATCATTTCACAGCTGTGTCACTTATTGAGGTGACTGTACAAGAATAAATCCACATTACAAACAAGCCAATGATGTGACGTGTCATGTCTATCTAAAAGAACAACTCATACAGTAGGTAAAAGCGAAACTACAACCTAAGGAACAGTTCTCAGAACACGTCTTTCACTAAAGAGAAACAGACACAAACTGAGAAGTGTCATGCTTAATTAAAGGTTTCCTCTCATCAGAATCATATTTAAGATGGATGAATGCGAATATCCTTTGTACTTTGAAGCTAAAGATCTGACGGACACCGAGAGGGGGAAGATCAGGAGATACTTTCAAAAAAAGAGAGACTCTGGAGGAGGTGACTGTGGGACAATTGAAAACGTTGGAGGAAAAACCTATAAAATTTGTTTCAAGGAAAAAGAAGGTAAGGAATCCCATTGAGTTAAAATGAGTTATGAGAAGAACACTTTGTAGTTTTAGTTTAACTGTAGGGTTCCCTTTTGAACTTATGCTTGGTTGTTTTTTTACAGTCCAGGAAAGGGTTTTGCAGAGGAAGCTTCACAATATCACCCTTCCATCTGGAAAAATACATCTGCTTGTGAGTTCCAGTTCGCCACAGAACCCTGATCAGTTGTCCACTAGTCAATCACAGGTGAGCAGTACTGATCATGAGAAACCTTGGCTTACACTTTGATGATTGTGTTAAACACAAACAGCAGAGCTAAATGATCTGACCTGACAAGTTTGAGGGAGTGGAATATTTGAATCAACGTCAGTGTCTGCTAATTATAGTTTTGTGCACGTCATAGTGCTGGATGTTGTCACAACATAAAAGTTGACATTTTTTATGACATCTTTATAATTTATGTAGTATTCTTACTAGACTTCATTCATTTCCATTCATTCATTTAACATTGCTTTTCTCTTTTAGACATGTGCAAAAGCCCTTCAGAAGACTTGCAAGTCAGATATTTTCCTTCTGTATTTCCTGAGAGACAACTACAAAGCAAATGAAGTATTACAGAAACAGTTCTCTGCTATAGGCTGCACAGTGGAGCTCAATCTAGATGAAAAGCAGGCAGTAGTTAGGGGGGATATTCAGAAGAAGCCTGGAGATCTCCCTTTCAGTACTGCAACGCAATGGGAGGAACAAGTGGATCGAGCCTTTAGAAGTATTACTGAGAGCTACATCTGCCATAAAGTGGACCAGCCGACACAGATGAAAATTGTATTGCATGATCCCTCCTTCGCAGCTGATGATATCAAGGTGTATACAGAGAAAGGTTATGCTGTGATTGTGGGAGAGAGTGAGGCTGTAAGTGAGAAGATTGCAATCTTAGAAAAGAGTCTGCCAACCAGGAAGGAGTTACCAATTGTTGAGAAGCAGTTCAAACTAGTAGAAGAAAAGTTTCTTCAAGAAATGCATACACTTTGCCCAGAGATAACAGTCTACAGATACAATGTCATGATTATCTTGGAGGGCCCTGAGAAGGAGGTGCAGTCAGGTAATATAAAACTTAATGAACTGATCAAAAGCATAATGGAAAAGAGAGTTAAGCTGTGTACACCTTTACTTACCTTCATAAAGTCCAGCGGTGCCATCTCCAAGTACCAGGCTCGCTTCCAGTGGAGCCTCAGAAATCCTGTTGCCCTAGAGGTAGGGTCAGACCTGATTTTATCCAGTTTATCGTCTGATGCTCTGGATGAGGCTGAGACAACCCTGCAGAGAGAATTGAGTCTGGCCAATGTGCATCTGCAAGGAGCTGCAGATCTTGACAGAGTGAAAGAAATCATGACCAAAGCCAAGAATGAGGAAAACTGTCAAGGACTCAGAGTGGAAGTCAGCTTTATCCCAGGTGGATCTGCAATGACCAAGGTACAACTGGTGGGCTACAGTGAGAATGTGAACAAGCTCAAACAGATTCTGTATGACTATCAGATGAACCAAGCTGTGACACAAGAAGAGCTGAGGCTACCATATTTTCACCTGGTTGACTGTTTTGATAAATTCTTAAACATGATAGATGTCAAGCGTACAAAGGTGACCCTAAAAGCCTCCCTTTCCCCATACCCTCGTGTGCTTTTGTCTGGCCCCCGCTGTCTGGTCCAAGAAGTTCAAGCAAGCTTAAACGCAACTCTAGCTAGTCTGACGTCAGACACTCTGGTTCTAGATGGACCAGGGGCTCAGCGGTACTTCCAAGCAGAGGGTGAAGTGGGCAAGGATTTGGTAGAGACCTCCTGTCAGGTCCTCATCAGGGAACAACGTGCGCCATCCCCTTACGTGAAAACTGAAAGCATCAGCAGCCCCAGCAGGCTCACACAAAGACCTTATACCACTAGAGGTCACTGCAACACTGTTGGCAACTCTGCAGTCAACAACAAGAACCTGGAGATCAAACTTGGCAGTTTGGTGAATGAGCAGGTTAGAAAATTCTGCTCTGCTTTACATGAAGTAGTACGACAGCAATACAACACTGAGAATGATATCAGATTGATATTATTACATGCTGTTTCCACAGGTGAATGTGTTGGTGGTCCCCATGCTCAACAGGCGGCTCAGTTCTACCAAAATTGGAAAATGTCTGTTGGAGAAAGCAGGAAATGCACTCCAGTCAAAGTTCAATGCGATGGCAGAAAGTTGTACTCTCAACCCTGGTGATGTTCTGCAGGTTGACACGCCTCCAACTCTGGGATCCTCCAAGCTCTTCTTCATTGAATGCTTGCCATGGGATGGAGTCAGAGGGCAGAGTGTGCAGGTGAAGACAAACGCTTGGTTGATTCACAAGTGTTGGAGAGAAAACGTTGAGAGTGAGGGCAAAGTATGAGTTCAAATCCAAGGACGTCTCTAGAACTTAGCTGCTTTATGTTAGTTCGCTATGTATATTCCTTAACAGTACTGTCCAATGCAAGGGTAACTCTTGCTGTCTTGTAGGCACTTAGCAGTGGGCTGAAGAGGTGTTTGGATCTCTGTGTACAGCAGCACTTGCCCTCAGTGGCCTTTCCTATTATTGGACCTGGAATTGTTTTAAAATACCCATTGACAGAAGCCATTCAAGTACTGACTGAGAACATTCAAGAGTTTGGACGATCTGCATCCTGTGGGTGTCTCTCCACCATCCACATTGTCATTAAACCAGACTGTCCTGATACTCAGAAGGTGATTATTAACATTTGGGAAACTGTTGTAAGTGGTTTGATGTATGTTGGATTTATTGATGAGAAAGTGTTAAATGCTGCTGTTTTTATTTACAGTGCTACCATGATGTCTACAGGCACCTCAGCTCAAATATGAGCCAGGGAGGCCAAGGCAAGCAAGACCTACTGCTTACTACTACTACCTACAAGATGACTTTGATTAACCGTTAATCATAACTAGACAGACAGCAATTTGTGCCATTGATAACATTCTATGTTTGTTGCCGTGTTCTTCTTCTCAGCAATCTTCAGGTCTCTCACCAGTGATCTGGATGATATCACAATGACAGTGGGAAGCGGAGTTAAGGTACAGCTGGTGTTTGGTGACATCACAAACGAGACTACAGATGTTGTGGTGAACACAACTAACTTCAAAAATTTTGGCTATGGTGGGTGAGAATTGCTGTAGTTGAGCATGTTAAGTTATTTTGGTCAGCAGTTTCATGACTCCATACTGAAATAGGATTGCCGTTAGAGCATTACCGAGATGTTGGCGTGGTTGCAGAGTCTTCTTCTTTAATAGATATTTCTGCTTTACAGATGGTGTGTGCAAAGACATTTTAACCATAGCTGGACCAGAGGTGGAGGCTGAACTTAAAGCAGGTGAGGATAAGAGACTCGTTACTCATTCAAGCAGCACATTCTTCATAGTGCTTCTTACTTATGTTGTCTTTGTTGTGTTGTGCACAGTAAAAGCGAACCATGGGGACATTTTTTTAACCCAGCCTGGATCGCTCCCCTGTGAAGCCATTTTCCATGTGTGTGGACAAAGGAACGTGGGCGTCATTGAACAATTAGTGTGTCGCATCATTGAACAGTGTGAGACATTTGGATTCAGGTCTGTAGCCATTCCTGCCATTTGTGCTGGTAAGTATTTTGTAAGATGTTGGAAAAAGGTCAGTCTGTGTCAGTTTTAGTCCAGAAAAATACCCAAACCATTTGTGCAGGAACTGCTGGGTTGGACGCTGGTGTCGTGGCAGGTGCCATCCTGCGAGGGGTCAAGGCTGGGACGTCGTCCACTTCTCTTTACCGCCTCACTGACATCCACCTTGTCCTATTTAAGATCAATGTTTTCTTGGCATTCAAGGAGGAAGCAATGCAGATGTATTCCACTATAATGAACAGAGGTGAATTTTCACAACCGTTTCAAAGCCTTCTTCTAGAGGTGGTTGCTTACAGATCTGCCTCCTTTTTAACAAAATTATCTGGGGATTTTCGCTAACTATTACCTTTTGACTTACCTTGCATTGTCAGTGCCTCAATTGCGTCATGTACAACAACAGCTCCCATCGTCTTTGAGAGGAGATCTAAGCATCCTCCCCACCACCACAAGTCACAAGTCCATCTTCCTCCTCACGGGTCTCTCCAAAAAGAATGTTGACGATGCCAAGACAAAGATGAAAAGTCTGTATGAGGCTCAGTGCTCCACTCACACTTTTGAAAAGGAGGAGCTGGCAGGTCTCACCTCTGGAGACATGGAGGATCTGATGCAGCTGGTAGAGACCCACGGTCTTCACATGCAGATGGACCAGTCAGGTCAGGGCAGCCTAACAGTGAGTGGGTTAAAAGATGGGGTCAACAAGGTGATACAGACGATCAATGCCTCTCTGCATGGTTATCTCAGAAGAGAGGTGAGAGTCAAGGAGGAGGAGGATTTGTACAACCGTGTGTCTTGGTGCATCCTGGGACATAACGGCAATTGGGAGAGAGTCCCTAAAACAGCCAATCACAGCCTAGAAAATAAGGATATAGCAGGAGGGATAGAGGACGCACAGGGCATCACATGGAGTGTGGATCTTCAGACGTTGGAGGCCACAAGACGAGTAGGTGGACAGACGGCGAAGCTGAAACGACTTGTGAATCGGCCCGGTGAGAAGATGGGTCTAATCATACACAGACCTTGACTGATGCTGTAGCTTTATACTAATAACAATACTGATTCTTGAGAAAAATAACAGTTGAATAAAAAAAAACACATTTAAATATCTGACATCTCTCATTTTGCACTTCAACGTATTTTCAGACTTCACTTTCCCTCTATACTGGGACAACATGGCTGACGATGAAGATTTTAAGGTGTTTGTGCTAGAGCCTTCCTCTTCAGAGTACCGGACAGTGAAGGAGGCCTTCAAACGAACTGCCAAGATGACTGTAATAAAGGTGGGCAGCTTTCATTGTGTTAGCTCTAATTAGTATAACTGCATGATATCTGTGTTCTTTGAAAAGAATTAAGACATTTACATCATTTGAAGGTAAACTTGGCAGCTAAGTATTTTTTTGTTTTGATTTTGGTCTTGACAGATCGAGCGTGTGCAGAATGTCCATCTGCGACGCGCCTATGATGTGCGGAAGAAGCACATTTCTGACAAAAACAGAGAGGAGGGAGGAGCAGGTGAAAAGTTTCTGTATCACGGGACAACTCAGGACAACTGTGACTCCATCATGAAAACTGGGTTCAACAGGAGCTTTGCTGGCCAGAACGGTAAAGATCTTTTTGACTACTTCATAGCAATAAATAATCATTGCTTTGGCTGTGTAGGATTAGGCCAAATATATTGCAACTGTAACATCTACAGTCTGCGGCTGCTTGCCTGTGGATTAGCATTTTGGATACAGATCACATGTTGCTAATTCTGTTCCCTCTTATTCTCAGCGACTTCATATGGTCTCGGAACCTACTTTGCCATAAATGCCCGCTACTCTGCCAGACCCACCTACTCCAAGCCAGCAGCTGATGGTTCTCAGTTAATGTTCGTTGCCCGAGTCCTGACTGGCATTTACACGCTGGGCAACAGTGACATGAAGGTTCCTCCACCTCGCAGTAGCCAGCAGCCCCACGACCATTACGACAGTGTGGTGGACAAATTAGACAAACCCAATATGCACGTTGTGTTCCATGATAACCAAGCGTACCCAGACTACCTCATCACCTTCAAGTGACAATGAGTGATGTGGACGGAGGGTACAGAAGAGGTCTTATAAAATGGACCTATTACCTTAAAGAAGACCAATGCTGCGTCATTAACCTCGTCTTAACCTATAATGACGTGTTTCTTGATTATATTGCATATAGTGTTCACAAACTGCCAGCCCGAGCTCAGGTTGCGACACTCGGCCTATGAAGGTACACATGAAGTACACATGTATGTTTGTTTTTTATGTGACTTGTGTTTTTTAATTTTGGTACGGATGCAACTTGAAATGTAGCTATTTTAAACACTTGAAATAAAAACAGGGTAATAATAAGTTAAAAATTTAGAAAAATGTTCAAAAAAGTAATGAGCAATAATGTAACTGTAAAGGTAATTCCTTTATGAACAAGTATGTTGTACTGTTGCACTTTTTCTTTTTAGATTACAAGACGCATTGTTTTTGTGTTAATTATTAGTTTTTGTCATTGAGGAATTAGATCAGATTTTGACTTAGTTTTGGAATTCATGACTTTATTACCAATCTGAACATGAATGAAAATAATGTTAAGGATTGTACTTTCACCACTGACATAAACAAACACTGAAAGTATATGAATCTTTTATTTGATTGGTTATTTGTTCTTGAACAAAGGATAAATGGAAAGAAACAGATTATTATTATAGATTGATATAAAGATGTAGAAAGAGATCTTTATTTATTTATTTTTTTTATATTTTCTCAAGCAAAAACATTGATACTTCAGTTTAATAGCTGTAGTTGCATGGTGGGAATACATTTCAAAAAGCTCACTAATCAGTAGTCTAGTAGTAGTTTTGATTATGAAATTAAACATGGAATAAAATGTGTCACTCATATCCTACATACACAGAGATTTATCATCCAACTCTGCATTTCCACAGACCTCTGAGGGTCATTGTTTAGATTACTGTGCTGTTCAGTGTTACTGCCCTAATTAACCCTGTCTCGAACCGCTGCAGGAAGCCATTTTCAGGAAATCCAGCTCTCACAAATCCACTGAACTAGTAGCAGACAAAGTTAGCAACTAGCTGCTGAAGACAGAGATATTTCTCTCGAGTGTTAGTGGGTGACTTAAGCCAAATTTAAGAGAGTGAATATTGGACTTAAACAGATCATGTCAATAATGTTGTTCTGTGTCTACTGGACTTGTAAGTTGGCGGTGCTTACTAACGGCCCTGTTGACCCTACTGACCTCATAAAACAACAATATGTCAGGACTGTGTTCATCTTGTTTTGGGTGTAATGCTGCACCGCAGTGGCCAAAAATTGACCAATGCAGATTTAAATTAAACACAGACTATGCGGGATTTAAAAGGGATTTAAAAAAAAAAAAGAATAAATCACCCAGTTGCTCTTTAATTGTTAAAAAGTTTGATACGGTATAAAAATGTGAAGAAAAGCTTCTTTTAAACTTTTAGAAATTAAGAGTATTTTTTAAATCTCAGAGATCTGTTCTCTCCTTGCTTATGACTATCTCCTCTGTTATGAATGCAGAAGCTACGCCTGTTAAATAGTTGCAAAACCTATAGATACGTAACTATGTTATATGCCTGTATTTGAGCTAAAGTGTAAATGGGTTGAGTGACGTCGGGCATCAGTGACCTTCAGGGCTCGATGGTAACAGACGCCTGGCCGTGGACCTGCCTGAGAGCGGGGCAGTCCAGAGTAGCAATCATCCTGGTGCTGCCAGCCCTCAGTGGGATGAAATACTCGGTCCAGGTAAGGGATGAACCTCTTGGGATCAGACTGAAACCAGCAGGGTAAGAGTTAGACATCAGAATGAATGGGCTGGTTCTTGGTTGTGATTTCAAAGACAGTCATAGACATCAAAATGACTGAGGAAGCAACAGCACTTTAACCACAGCACGAGTGATAACACCACTTATGTACTGATTAAGCATAACGTTTGTACCCTTATTATAATGTCTTTAAAAGTGAATCAAACTTTTCTTCTTTTGGAGCATTTGTCATTCCTCTGTGCCAAACTCACCTGTAATATTTGAACTTGGGCGACATGATCCCAGGTCCTTCCATGCGAATGTAGACGCCATCCAGACTGAAAGTGAAGGGGTTTGTGAACTCCACAGTCGCCATCATCTCTTCATTCACTTTGCCCACACCTGACACCTGACATACACGAAGGACATAAACCATTAAAAAACAAACAAACAAACAAACAAAAAAAAAACACAACAAATCCACTGACTGAAGTTCTTTGTGGTCAATAAAGTCAAGGAATTTTCTGACCACACAGGTGTGATTAAACTGAAGAAATAATATTTTTTGGAGAAAGTAAACTTAGACTGCATATGTATAGTGGAATTAAAAATGAGCATAATTTCAGACCGTGACGGTGAGTGTGGGATTGTGCAGGGTGACGACTTTCATGGCGGTGACAATCTTGCCGGTCTCCTTGACCTTCCCAGTAACAATGAAGTGGAGGTTGGCCTGTTCCACCAGATTCTTCATGTAGTTCTTTGACTCAACTGTCACCATCTCCTTCACACCTAGAGAACAAAGAAGTACAACACTGATCTCCCTCTGCTCTTTTTCTAATTATTATAATCTAGGCCAAATTATAATATTTCTAAGATGGAAGACAGGACTTATTATTGAGCACTTTCTTCTGTTTAGTCGATGTTGTCTGTGGTTTCTGAATGAATTTAGTGTAAAAATCAAGAGAAGTTCATCATCTTCATCCTACTCACTTTTGTTGGGGCCAATGGTCACTGTGGGATTCCTGAACAGGAACTCGGAGCTGGTGACACCAGTGTAATACACCACGTTGCCGCTGATGTAGGTGTCCACCACACGGCGCTGGTCGCTGCGGTTTATGAACTCCAGGCTCAACTCGAAGTCATCGCCCATCCTGACCTCTAGAGTGGGCAGGACCAGGTCCACGTCAGCCTGAGAAGGGTTGGACTTCTCTCTCTTGCAGCCGTACTCCTCCGCTTTCTCCAGAACTGTCCGCTCCTCCTTACTGCCTAGATTAGATGATCAAAATTTATGAGTTCATGTGTAGATTTTATTAAATCAGCAGTTATTTTAGTTTTATTAACAGGTGTTGTCTTCCTGCACATGGGCTGCATATTTGGAAATATCACCATTTTTCCTTCGACTGAGAGGAAAGTATTACCCAGTCAGTTTATATTCTTGTCGTCAAATTCAAGTCTAATTTGTGGGAAAACAAGCACCAGAACTAACGCAAGTGTTTTGGTCCTTTTCTGTTTCCAATATTCACCCAAACCAAGCCAGAATGATGCCAACTAGAGCTAAATCCCAGACCAAAAGAGTAAAAGTCTACACCCCAAAAACCTTCAAAATCTTGCAGGCTCATAGAGGTGAACAACTTTGTTGTATTCATGGCTGATTAATTTGAAATTCTTGAACATTCAGGATTTTACGTAAAACACACCACACTGTGCATTTGTCTGAGGCTGCCACAGAGAAAATGGTTCTGCCTGTTTTTAAAACTCCGTAGTCTCTGAATTCACTGACCCTCAGGAAACTTGTATTGATCGGTGATGTCGCGGCGGGTCATGTCTCCCGGCGATTTGGTCAAAACCACGCGGCCTACATGACTCTGGTTCACTTTGACCGGCTCCATGGTGCCATCTTTATTCCGGGAATAAAACACCACATCGCTGTTGACCTGAAGAGACAAAGACAGAGGTAATCCAAAGGAAACCCCCCCCCAAAAAAAGAGTCTCAGCAGAGAAAATTTAACACTGTGTGAAGAATGGCTTGTGCTGTTGGGAGAAATGAGCAACAAGTGAGTGACACAAAATTGTAAAGCACAACCACTTTCTCAGCCATCACAGTGTTTTTACAGAAAATTCCACTGAAAGACTTTAAAGACTCACCTCAGCAAACACAAAGGCAGCATCAAATGGGTAGCACATCTCTCCATGTTTGATGGCCTGGACTGATGCAGGACCACATCTGTACATGCCTTTATGCATAAAGGAGAAAGAGAAAACAGTGATCATTCATACCATTGCTATTAAATTTACAGCAAAAAAAGGAGAAGAAGAAAATGATTTTACAAGCATTTGTTTCAATTATTGGCAATCATACACACTCTTAATAATAACCCACAAGCAGTTATTGTAAAGCCAGCAGCTAATTCATATCATTATAATTTACCATCACTGGTTTCCTGTGGTGTTGCATCAACAACCTGCCAGCCTCCAAAGCCAGCTGGGAGGTCTGGTCTGGTCATGTAGCACTCATTCCAGCAGTGATAGTTCCTGACAATGACAAACTTTATTTTAAATATCTTTAGGGGAATTAGTCTGACAGAACTCGTGTTTGTTCTAATAGAAACTTTTGTGTTACTAGAAGAGGTTTTTCATTTATTAGTAGTGGGGCTGAGCATATTCAAGTTCCTCCCCACAAGACACATACTATGAATTATGAGATATCTTGAGGTTATTATCTGAAGATGGCACAAGATGAAGGTCCTAAAGAGCTCAAAATTTAAAGCGTTCATCCTCAGAGGAGCACGAAATGTCATAGCAGGCTGCTGATTAGATTTTGATTTTCTCTGGAAAGACATAAAAAGGTCAGAGAGTCACCAAAGATATTAGGGCTCATTCTCTGGGGACCATGAATATTCATAACAAATTTCTTTGAAAAAGTAAACTGTTTTAGAATATAAAAAATAACAATAATTTGAAAAAACTGAAAATGAAAATCTCTGCACAATGATAAGCTGCATGAAAGACATGTTACCAGATAGAGTCCTTGGTGCGACTGCGGTCGATCCTGCCGTTGTCATGCAGGATGATGTCAGTTTTCAGGTTTCCATCGTTGTCGTGAGCAGAGTAGTAATTGGTGACAACCCTCGACGGGATGCCGAGACAACGTAGAACTAGACAGACAAGCAAAGACAGAAATCATGGAGTGAACAGATCTAAACAGAAGGTTCTCAGCTCAGTGAACTTATGGGTTCAACTCAATGAACCCAAAGCATTAGCCTCTTTGTTTCCTTTCCCAACTGACTACCCCGAGACTCACACTTCCTTGTTGTAAGTTTAGTTAGAGCACAATGGTAGTCTTTTCCCTCATTTCCATAACATTATGACCTCTTCCACTGAGGTCAAGAAAAACTGGGACGGGCTTTGGGAAGCGTTACTGGGATTTGGTCAAGATCTCACAGGTGTTGAAGACGGCAGCGTAGACCCAGCACTGAGCGTAGCAGACGGGCTGCTTGCTGGTGGCGTAGCTGAGCAGGATTTCTGTGCTCCCAGTCCAGGAAGTGGGTGCCACTCCGTAGGTGTAGTCGCCACTCCAGTTCCCCACCAGCACGCCGTCATCATCACGAGAGTTCAGCTGAGTGCAACAATAAGAGCAGACATTTTTATTATGATATATTCACTTGGCAACCACCATATTTCAGTTTTGCTCCTTAAAAGTCTAAATTTTGAATTATTTTAAAATGTTATTTCAAAAACAGTGTGTGTCCAGCACACACAAACATATAAACGCACCCACACACACGCCGCAACCAAAGCCCATATTCTGGGCAAATAAAACTTTATTTATAAATGCTGTCTGAGAAGGCTAATGAGTGAACAGCTTGTCATGTTTCAAGCTGATGTTAAAATTTGAAAGAAATCTCATGAAACGAAAACAGTCTGTCGGTATCCAAACTTTCTCAGCAATATTGTACACTTTGCAACCAAATAATCATTTTCTCACCATCGCAGAGGCCTTTCTGGTCACCTTGATGGGGTCTCCTCGGTTGGTGATGGGCATTTCACTCCTGTCCATGATGTACAAACAGGCATCCAGGACTCCATAGTTAAACTGGGGAAAAGAACCTTGAGTCAATATATACATACAGTATACAACTCTTGAAGTTATTTTTCAGTCATTCTACCACCTGTCCATAATTCCAGTTTCTCTCAGCGATGTCGTCATATGCACCATGGTAGATGATCCCCACCTCGTTCATCACACACTCCTGCCGCTCCCTCTCATCATCCAGAAACACAGCATCATCTGAGGAAAGACAACAGGCCATGTGGACCCGAAAGTGAGACAAAAGTCAACAAAATGCTCAGTAAACATCGTGGTTAAGAGGCCTAAGCCAACCTGCCACCCAGGGATTGAAGAGGACGTAGAGGTTTCGGCTGTCCTCCCGCCTGGTCCTGCGGATGCCGAAGGGCGTCATCACAGCGACGTACATGTGGTACTTTCCCACAATGCAGTTTGCCGTAGGAGTGATACCCATTGTGACTGTGCTGCCAGAGGTGTTTGTGATGCGGCCTTCCCAGGCCGTCTGACGCTCCGTGGTGGGGAAGACGGGAATATAGGTGCCCTTGCTATACTGAGGGCTGGATCCTGGAGGAACAGGAAGTATTGGCAGATTTAACACTAAGTATATCAAACAATGGACAAGAGGTAGTGATGTCATTATCAGCTGTAAGAAGATAAACCTGAAAGTGAGACAGGTGGGAGTCCTACATTAAATTTGCTTAAAGTTTAGCTTTTTAAAAATTTAGTTTCCACCGTATGGAAGCCAACTGTTTCTCATAATTGTGAGATGAAAAGATGAGTAATTAAGACATAATTGTAGAAACATATATATTTACACAACATTTACCTACATGTTTACTTACTGGCTGATTTTCATTTTCTTCTGATGCTTCTAAATTTTTCATAAATGTAAAATGGGAGGACGACTTTATCAAGATAGACCATCAAGGCTACAGTCCACTGCTACAGTATGCTTGGCTCACCGATGGCAAACTCCAAAGCGAACTTGTCTTCAGCAGGTTTGTAGGGACGACTGAAGGTGACTTTGACCTGGAACTCCTGTCCTCGACGGACGATGAGATAGTCCGAGTTGTAAAACACGGTGTGGTGTTGCTGCTTGTTCATCTCTTCTGGCCTTCTCATCATGTCGACCTCCCAGATGTCAAGATACTCTGAATAAACAAGGAAAAAGAAAGTAAGAGAAAGAAAGAGAGCAGGATGTTTTCCATGGGATTTAATGGACCAGCAGCACCTCAGACACACAACAAATGATTTTGCTGTGGATCTGACTTCATAATTGGGCACAACAAAGAGTAAAATCCTTGATTCAGATTTTTCGGTCCAATCAGGTATTTGCAATCAAAAATTTACTGAGGAGGAAAAAAGAAGTGAAATTTATTTGTCGAGTGGTGGAGAGCATTTCTCTCTAAATGTGTCAGCGGCTGAAAACTTATCAAAAACCTCACTGATGTGCACTGATGTTTCCCTGACAACCATCCATTTGTGACGTCTTGCTGTCATCTTCACGGTCTCCTCTCGTGCACCACACACGAGATTCCAGTCACTGCATTCGTAAATTTCTGTCATATCTGGATATCTCTCACAGAGCAGCTTTTTTGGCAACAATACCGGCTGGAATGTAGTGACAAGCTGCAGGAAGTGAACAGAGTTTATCCTGTTTGAATGTCATTCATGTGTCAGTCATGTTCAAACTTACTGGAAACTGTGTCACTGACAGGAAAAATGCTTTATCTTCTCCAAGAAAGACGCACTGTGAAATGTGTCTTCTGCCCTTCAAGTCAGCTTTTTTTGAGAAGCAAAATAACTTTTTCTTGTTATCTGTGAATAAGAGCTCAAAAGGAACAGATTTGACCAACTGTTTAGCTGCCTTAACAGCCTTTTGCATTTCCCCTTATAACTCAAAATTAACCTTTGCACATGGAGATTTTCCCCTACATACATGCTATTGCATGTTTTCATATGACCTTTTTCAACAGGTTGATGAATTACAAATAGGAAGGCACAGGCCACACAATACATTTTAAGCTGGTTCAACTTGTTTGCTTTGTGTGGTCTCTCACCAGTCAGAGGTGGTAATCCTCTGCCCACCGCACCAAAAGGCTCAAACTCGGGTACTTCGGTTGTGTCAGAGTTGGAGCTGGCGATGGGTACTGTGCTGCGACCGCGGTTCGTCACCTTGGGAGGGGGTCCGGTGGGAGCAGGGGGGGTGGAGGAGGGAATCACGGCGGCACCTTGATCAGACATGGTGGTGATAGTTCAGGGAGGATGATCTGTTGCAGGACTGGAAGAGGAGAGTGAATGGAAAACAAATACATTATTACTGCATTAGGTTATTTGACAGACTTCATATTTAAAATATGAACATTTAAGTTATCAGTCTAAGCAATTTCTAAAAACTGAATTCCCATCATGTTCCGTTCATTCCGTGAGCTGTTTTCAATCCCATCTGCTTTACATCTGTGGAAAACCTGGAAACATGCCTGAGTGTGTGGGTGTTTGTGTGTGTATCTGTGTGTCTGTGTCCTTGTCTCTTTTATTCAAAAACCAACCAAAGATTTTCACATCAGAACAGCCACTTAAGCAATGAAACACACATAGAAGTGGTTTCCATGTGTGTGTTTGTGCGTTGGGTGGAGGCCAGTTTACACTCACTTCACTTCCTTTAAGATGCTGGTGAACAAAGTGAGACACATTTAGTGCTTGGTTGGATTTATTTTCCCTGCATAAATATTGTGTGTTTTTGTGGTCATGGAGAAAGAAGTATAATTTTTAACACTGAGCATTAATCATGTCTATTAAAAGACAAACATGCTGTACTTAGAACTGGAAAATAATTGAGTCACTGGTGGCGTGAAACCACACTGAGTCTTACTGCGGTTGTTTGTTTGAAATAATGTTATTATGGATCTTATGAGGAAATAAAAGCCAACCTATGCAACAACACAAAATACATTAGAAGTATACACGCTTACATGTATTGTATAATATCATCTGCAGTACTGGCAGTACATATTGGCCCTTTTTGTTCATTGTGGACTGATTGTTGTGGTTTAATATGAATGTTTTAGTCTTTTTATGACATTAAATCAATTAGATTTGAGTTGACTGAATGAGACAAGGAAATTTAAGACGTCAGCATGACAGTGGAGGTGGTGGTGAGCAGTACTTCAACAATACAAGAAGCAGTGCTGGCTGTAGTGATGCTTTAGTAGAAAAATAAGTCTCTCAAATAAGTTATTTCCATTCATGGTTAACCAAAGTAATTTCAGAGTCTATAAAGGTTAAAAATTAAAAAAAACAACACACACACGCACACACAACTGACCACTAGCAGGTTCAGACTTAGCCCTGGAAGCGAACTCATCCAATCAATCTAAACAAAGCTGCTCAGTGTATTCAGAGTGACTCATTAAATCCACAAAAACATGAAACATAAACTAAAATTACATCAACCCTTCAGTCCGCATGGGGTCAACCTACAACCTGCTTCCAGGACCCACTGCAGGTCAGGGGGCACGTAGTTACTGCCATGATGGTTATATAAGCATGTGGTCAGGCTGATTCAACCATTAAACACACAGCAGCTGTTTTCATACGATGCTAGCAGTGTGTCAAGTTTGTGGCGCAAACACCTGCCTGAGAACGAGGCTCGCTGTTGCATAATGTGGGTGTGTGCCGGGCGAGGAGAGAAGCTCGGGATGGTGTGTGGCTGCGTGAGTCATCGCTGAGCACAGTGAAAGCTCTGTTTTCAACTCAAGTCAGCGACACAGATAGACACGCTTACCCTCTGCAGGCTGGCAACACACCAAAAGACAGACAGGAAGCAGCGCAGGGGGGGAAAGTAACGAAGAACAATTTACTCATGTGCTTAAATATACTTTGATTTTGTTCAACTTCATACTTTTCAGATAGAAATATTGTGGTTTTTACTCCACTACATTTATCTAACAGCTGTAGTTACATATGAAGTAAAACTCTTGAATATTTCACAAAGCAAAGGTTAGGTAAATGTATGTACTTTTACTGAAGTAGCGTGGTAACGCAGGGCTTTTACTTGTAATTGAGTACTTTTACGTTGCTGTATTGCTACTCTTGCTTCAGTAAATGACCTAAAGTACCACTTTGACCACCGTGACAGCATGTAGTAAATAAGAAAGCGTAAGTTTCAAAATATGCAATTAGCTGATTTCAGAGTAACGACCCAGCAAGATTCATGTTACATAAAGTCTGTTGTGTGTATGAGCAGTGGTGGAAGAAGTTTGGCATAAAAACTTTCCAGAGTTCATTATGCAAAAGAGCCCATTTCAGTGTGTTGTAGTGTTATAAATGTTTACCATTGTTGCAGATGCATCAGCAGGATGCTGTAGCTGGTCAAAACTGAGCTAATATTCCCTTTGAAATAGAAGTGTTGGCTTAAGTAGATGCAGTTAGTTACTTCCCAACACTGCATATCAGTGACCTAAAACTTGTCCGTGTCTGAGACACTCATTACATGTGCACGTTTTTAACACAATGATAGCAAATGCCGACACAGGTTTACCAGCTGAAGCGACGCTGCTGCTTCAGGAGATTTTGTTCTCACCATAACCTCTGCGACTGCACAAAACCTCAGTTATAAAGACAAGGTTCTGCTTGAATTATGTACTTTTTAGAGACCCCATCAGTGAGTCCAAGTTCAAACACATCTTGCATTTGAAGATCAGAAGTTTTTAATTTCTAAATGTAAAAACCTGTTGTACTGTTATTATTGCAACTATACTACTCTTACTCCTACTGTAATCCTCAGGTAGTGACAACTGGACTATAAAGGATGATGAGGATGACTGAGATTCAAGTTTCACATAGAGAAAAGTTTGTCACAATAATGACAAAACAAAATCAAACTCCTAAAATGTCTGTGCCATATAAAGCAGTACAACAGGCTTTGTGTGAGCGATTCACAGCTTGCTTCTGTCACCCACCGATCGTTAGAAAGATGAAAGATGAAAGAAAGATGAAAGTGACATATTTTGTCATTGGAGGGAACTCACTCCAACGAAATTTGTTCTCTGCATTTAACCCACCCAAGTGACGTGCACACACACAGGTTAGTTACACAAAGTTACCAAGCTGCTGTGTTAAATCTGTAGAGCTCTTAGTTCCCTATGCAACCTGAGTACATTTTAACGCAGAGTGGACGCACCTCAGATGAAGCTGGAGAGAGAAGCTGCTGTCGGTTGGAGTTGGTCTGCTGCTGCCTGCTGTTGCCTGCTGCTGCTCCGTCTTGGGAGACTCCTGTGTCTGCTTATATACTCTTCAGGGGATAGGAAGAGCTATGATTGTGTGTGTGTGTGTGTGTGTAACTGGTCAGTCCAACTTAGGAGCAGGATGTGGAATCTACCGCCTCCCTCCAACCCACAGCTGTATGGAGCTCTGATAAAAGTCACTCACAATGGTGAAAAGTAACTAAGTACATTTACTTAAGTACTCTACTTCAGTAGAATTTTGAATCGAGTATTTCCATTATCTTATCTATCTAATATTCATACTCCTACTCCACTACAATTTACAACTTAATGTTGTACATTTTTACTGCATTGTGTTTATTTGACAAGTTTTAATTACTTTGTTGATTTATTTTAGTAATCCAAACATACAATTAACCACTAAATTATGTAAAATCTTAACCACCTTTACCAGGTTCAACATTAAAATGATGAACTCATTATTGCATCAATAATTAGAATAATATAATGTGCAGTACTTTAAGTGTGGTATTGCTACTCCTATTTGTACATTTTGTGCGAGGTTTAGTGTGACAGGGAGAATCACCTTCATCTTATTACACTTTGTTCGAGGCTGAAATATCTCGACAGGTATGGGATGGACTCTTGTGAATTTATTCCCTTGACTTTAAATATAGCACCATCATCAGGCTGACATTTTAACTTGTCAGACTGATGGATTTATAAAGCACTACCAACATCAGCCTCAGCTCCACTTTGTGTTTTGGGCTAATTAATGAATGCTAACACACAACAGTCAGATGGTGGATACGGTAAATTATACCTGTTAAACATTAGTATGTTATCACTGCTCTGCTGTGAGTATTATCGAAGTTTGAGAAGCTGAAGAAAGGCAATAGCTTGTTGGTAAGGTACATAATGGATTACTTTAGTGGTACTTATACTTCATGTTTGTTTTGTAGCCATGTTGTAACAGGGTGCTGTTTGTTGACAGGAAAAACTCTCACTGATGTCTATTTTAATATTGTTCGCCTGATCTTATTTTGGGCCTGATATGCTTTAATTCTGTCCCTCTTGTTTCTAGTTGTGCAGATGTGGTCGCTGTGATGGGAGGCCACTCAGCTTTTGAAGGGGTGTGGTGGTTTGTTTACTGGTGTGATGCTTTTATTTATGATGCTGGTTTTGGTTCGTGTTACCTTTACACAGGTAGGACACATGTGGGACAGCTTCCCGGCTTCCCAGCTGTGGTATGTCCTCTCCTCCTCCTCTCGTTTGGTTTAACTCTCTGTTCTAAATAAAGAGACAGTTATGGCCTGTTGTTCTGTATTGAAGCCCCCATGCCTCAGTTCTGTTGGTAATTCCTGGTAGGTTATTTACAAATGACTATTAAACACCTGTTTGCTGGATTTATGATGGCCTAAACCTTTTTTGTTATGTTTTGTTTGCATTCATGTTTATTTGCTAGCATTTCTTTTCTTAACTGTTAGTGCCTGGTTTTCTTGGTCACCAACTGTTGATCAGTGGAACAGTGTGAACACAACAAACCCATTGGTCCCATTCTTGAAAACAATTCTCCATACTACTACTAAAACTACTCATGATACCTTTAACTAATCTCGAAAAATGGCTGCATTATGCTATGCTTCCAACTTTGTGGCAACAGTTTGTTGACGGCCCTTTTCTACTCCAGCATGACTGTGCTCCAGTGCACAAAGCAAAGCTCCATAAAGACATGGTTGGATGAGTTTGGTGTGGAAGAACTTGACTGGCCCACACAGAGTCCTGACCTCAACCCCATCCAACACCTTTGGGATGAACTGGAACAGGAGATTGTGAGCCAGGCCTTATGGTCCAACATCAGTGTGTGACCTCACAAATGCTCTACTGCATGAATGGGTATCAGACACCACTCTTTAATATTGCGACTACTGTTCCCCACTGTGTTTCTACAGCTATTCCTGCTAGTACGTCGCTGTTGCTATTATGACTCTGGCTGTACTTCCTTTCATTTACTCTTTGCAAAGAGCAATAAATGGGCCCAAACACAACAAAAACAACCCAATGAAGAGAGAGTGGAGCCAACAACAACATTGTTTATGCACAAGATGTCCTCCTCATTAATTTGTTTAATCACCTGCTGCTACCGCGTAGAAATTATTTCCTCCAAAATGTGAACACACAGAAAACAGTTTAATTTCCATCTGAATCAGAGACACACAAGTTTCTAATCTTTTAAAATGCAACCTTTACTTTAAAGCTAATTCCAAATCAGCGACATGTGAAAGCAAAGCTAAAAATACCCACATGCTCCACCACAAAATAAAATTACAGGGAAAGAGCTGCACTGTATGTTTATGGGTTTTCCCATTTCCACCACTAGCACTTATCTTCTTGATTGACCAGTTAATTTCAGGGGCAAACTAATCAGCAAATGCCAATGCAAATTTATATGTCACATTAAAAAGAACAACCATGAGCTTTAGCGTTGATGGTAGCATGCAGGGCTGTTTTTTATTCATGAAATGGAGTCTTTTAGATGCCAGGCAGCCTCATATTTGGAGGGAAGTGCTTCTGCTGCTGTATGGAGTCCAATAAAAAGTAATTCATTTGACATTTACAAAAAGCAGCACACATGTGCAAAGGCATCCATCATGGTAATATTCACCGAACACTTAACAGACCTCAAAACAACTCTGCTCGAGTTAATGGCGCCAAATCAATACGGATGATTCAGTCGTTTCCATAAACAGGGTATGTTTTTATTAACCCTGCCTGGTGGTGAAGGAAAGGGTGAATCATAAAGAACATGATCTAATGTGCATATGCGTGTGTGTGTGTTGTGTTTTCATGTGATTGGACTGGACGTGAGACCATGTTTTACCATGTATGAAGCCAGGGACACCACACAGCCAAGGTGCCATGACACCATGCAGGCATGGTGAAAGGATACTGGCTCTTCAAACAATACAATGACTGTTATAGGGGGATAAAAAATATCTAATGTTTGTGTAAATACACAGACTCTAAGGGAGTTGCAGGAGAGAAAACTAAAAGTGATGAGAAGCTCTCTATTTTATGTTTGGCATTTATAACACCAAAGTGGTTCCACACATCTGCAAGGACGTTTAAAGTGTTAATTAATGTACAACTTCTCCTATGAAGCCATATTTTGTATTATTACTGCTTTAATGTTATTCCCACAGGAAGAGTTACAGATATTGACAAATACATGTACTTTTATCTACTACTTAACAGTGTTTTATAAAGTGTTTCATAAAGGGGAGGGTTAAAGTGTTACCAGGTGCGTAAAAAGCAGAATTTTACAGAATCCGTTTCCATCCAACTCCACCACATCATTGACTGCTGGATCTGACTTCTTACCTGTTGCCTACCTGATCTATCCACTTTTTTCTCTGTATCTAGAAGTCATGCTTACTGGCCCAAGTCTTATTTATTACAATAAAGCTCATATTTGATAGAGAACAACTTGTGGTGAGATTATTTGGCCAACTCTTGTTTCCAGGATCAAGAATTAAAGCAGGGATGGGATTATTGGAGAAGAATCGTTACTAGTTCATTACTGGTACTGAGAAAATAAATGTTTTAATGATCTAAATAAAAAAAAGATGACAGAGTCCTCATGTGCTGTTGTTACGTTGTTTGAATATTAATAAAACTCAAGTCTATGTGCTGTTTGCATGATGATTTGAGACAGGAACTGGTTACCACATGTCTAAGTTACTGTTGCCTGTGGTTAACGGAAACAGAAGTGCCACACTTTTACCACAGGACAGCATCTGATGGTAATGAGCTCGCAGCTCTTATAATGAAGCCTGCATGTACCTGCATGTTCTGTATGTACAGGATGTGCATACATGAATTAATCTATATCTTTTTTTAATCTTTATAGCTTATGCAGCATGCATGTGCGCACTGGTGTGTGTTCGGCACGTGTGTTTTGCGAGAATGCGCACTTCTTCACAAAAGCTCACCGTACCACCTTTTAACTTCCTGTCGCCTTGAATGAGAACATGTCAGAAAACCACAGGTCGGTCACGTGACATGGCAAGACTTCCACCGTCTCTGCTCAGTTTGTGCAGCCGTAAGCCTCATTTTGACTCGGTTAACTCCCAGGGTGCTTGAGTTTTCTTTTGCAATGAGGCCGAAGAAATATTTCCTTTAAAAGTCATACAGGAACCTAAAAGAGGAAGAGGAAGAACAAGAGGAAGAAAGTGGGCTGAGAGGTGATGGACACAACAGATCAGAACAGTAGTCCAGTCATCATCACAAAAGTTGGTGAGTTCATTGTGGCTCTCTTACATTCTCTTACTCAAGTATTATACACATGAAACGAGCTTATATAGAGGCAGATTAGCGTAAAGGTGAAGTGATGTGAGTAACACTGGTATGTACTTTCTGATAGTAAATGCAGCTTGATGTTTAGGTATTTCATGATAGGTTAGACTCATTTGCAAGTCAACACTCGAGGTACAGTTTTTGAAATAAAACAATGTTAAGGTTGAAAGTGCAGTTTTATTCACAAAGCAGAGACTAGATGGTTGATTTCTCTGACACTACTCTGTTTCATGTCATGCAGATTATCTGGTGCGGTACACTGAGGAAGTGCTTCTCCCTTTCTTCACAGACGAGAGTCTGCAGGTCGCCATGGACTCACAACACCCCCCTGCCTCCCACAGCGTCCCTCCAACTCTCCCTGAACTTAGACTGGTCCTCCTTGGCAGGAAAGGAGCGGGGAAGAGCGCGGCAGGTAACACCATCCTGGGAGGAGTAGGGGGGTTTGAGAGCGGAAAGCCCACGGAGGAGTGCGTGAAAAGGCGAGCCGATGTGGCAGGGAGAAAAGTCACTGTGGTGGACACTCCAGGGTGGGAGTGGTACTACCCGCTCAACAGCACCCCTAACTGGGTGAGGAGAGAAACTTTAAGGAGTGTGTCGCTTTGCCCTTCTGGGCCCCATGCTGTGCTACTGGTAGTGCGATCTTGCGCCTCAGTGACGGAGGACTACATCAGTGAGATAGAGGAGCACCTGGAGCCGCTGGGAAAGGATGTTTGGGAGCATACTATGCTGCTGTTCACCCGAGGAGATGAACTAGGACTGGTGTCCATGGAGCAACGAATCTTGACGAGCGGCACAGCACTCCAGGGACTTCTGCAGAAGTGTGGGAACAGATACCATGTCGTGGATAACCGGAGCAAAGGAGATGGGACGCAGGTTAAAGAGCTCATACGGAAACTGGAGGAGATGGTGGAGGGGAAGAAGGGTGGAAGCAGTTATTTAGAGATGGATAATACAGTTCTGATGAGTCTGGAAGCAGACGGGAAGAGGAGAGCAAGGGAGAGGAGGAAGAAACAGAGGCAGATGGAGGAGCAGATGCAGAAATCAACCATCAAAACTGCCCTAATGAGTGAGTTCCTCAGTCATTTGTAAAAGTTCTCAAGTCAACCCTGGAAAGAATTATCATCTGACTCTGCAGTTCCCTCAGTTCTGAAAAGTATTTTAGCGCCTTCTGACTTTTAGTTTTGGTTTTCCAGCCGGTGACTTTACTGTCATGCTTCTTTATTCTTCTTATTTATATTACAAAGTGATTTCAGCCCAGACTTGTTGCTGCCCCAGTAAATTCCCTAAAAACACAAATGCAGTGCTTTATCTTAGTTGTGATCAGGGTTAATGCTAATAAATAATTGTTCAAATTAATCAGCTTCACTGTATGTGGACAGCAGTCAACAAAAACAACCTTTCCTCTGCCATGTTTCTGCTGTTTTTCTGACCTATAGTGGTCAAGTTTTATCATCAACTGCTAATCACTGATTACACAATATGTTTACCTTTCTCCCTTCCAGGTGATGATCTTCAGGGTTCAGAGCTAGATGCCCACCAGTCGTTCTCCAAGGCTCCCCGACGTTTACCAGAGGTCAGACTGGTTCTCCTGGGCGAGCGTGAAACAGGAAAGAGTTCTGCCGGGAACACCATCCTGGGCAAAATGGGCTTCTTCCAGGTCGGGGCAGTCACAGAGGAGTGCGTCCGTCAGCAAGCAGAGGTGGCCATGCGACTGGTGACAATGGTGGACACTCCAGGCTGGGAGGGAGGCGTAGCAGGCACCACACCTGAAAGGGTGAAAAGGGAGATTATCAGTAGTGTGGCCTTGTGTCCACCGGGGCCTCACGCGCTGCTGCTGACTCTCAGGGTGGATACACTGGTGGTGGCAGGACATGTAAGGGAGCATCTGGAACTTCTGGGCGAGGGTGTATGGAGGCACACTATATTGCTGTTCACCCATGGGGATCAACTTCGAGAAGGAGTGGATATTAAGCAGCATATCCAGGGTGGGGGCAGGGACCTCCAGTGGTTGCTGGAGAAATGCAGGGGCAGGTACCATGTCATTAGCAGTATGTATGTAGGAGGAAGAGCAAATGGCGCCCCCAGTAATGTGACAGAGCTCCTGCAGAAGGTGGAAAAGATGGCCGCAATGAACAGGTGTGAGGCTTTCTCTGGCCTGGTTCAGGAGGTCAGGGATCTGAGCCGGCAAAGGAACGAGAAGTTTAACCAGCGCCTGAAGGAGATTGGAGATAAAATGCTTCGCCAGGAGGCAGAGTTGAAAAATATGAGAGAGAGGGAGATGAAAAGCATCAGGTGGTTTTTTGACAGGAAAAAAAAGGTGAAATCACCTGGAAAGGCTGACTTTCAAAGGGAAGAGGAGGAGGATGAGGAAAGGAGGACTGGCGATAGGAAGAATGACTTTGGGGAGCTGGAGGAGAGGATGCGATGGTTGACAGAGGATAAAGAGAAAGAAATTCAGGATCTAAGCATAGAAAAAGAGAGAATGTACATAGCACTAAACCAGAGCAGAAGGGAAAGAGATGAGGCAATGCGAAACCTGGAGCTAAAAGAGAGAGAGACTGAGGAGCTAAAAGAAAGGATTGATGAGCAGCAAATGAAGCTGCTCGACCTTGAACGCGCCAGCGTGGAAAACGAACATGAGAGAAAACAGAGGGAGGACACCATTAAAGTCGAGAAACAAGAGTGGATGATTGAGGTTAGGATGTTGAAAGAAAGCACAGATCTGCTTATTAACGAGAAAGCAGAATGGATGGAAAAAGCGAATTCCTTGACAGCAGAAATGGATGAAATGAACAGACACTATGATCATATTCTCAAGAGAATCGAACAAGAAAAAAACAGGGAGAGGGCAGAGATGGAAGAAAGGTTAAAAGCAGAGATGGAAATAAAATTACTTGAAAAAGACAATGAGCAGGAAGAACTGAGGAAAAAAGCCTCAGAGGAAAAGCAGGTAACTCTTGATAACGTAAAACAACATGAAAAACAAATGGAGATGAAAGTTGAAGAAATGAAATCACAACATGAGGAAGAGCTAGAGAGAAAAACACACGAGAAAGAAATAGAGATACAGGCCATAAAACTGCAGTATCAGGAAGAGATGACCAGAACAATCGGGGAACTAGAAAAAACGATGGAGGCAATGAAAGTTCAACACCAAGAAGAAACTCACCAGAAGATGAGAGAGATTGCTGAAGATAAAGAAAGGATCAAGCAACAACATGACAGTGAAAAAAGGGAGATACAGCAAGAAAAACAAAGAGAGATTGCAGAGCTGAAAGAACATTTTACAAAACAAACAGAGGAACAATTTCAAGCAAAAAAGAGAGCAATAGCAGAGTTGGAACAAAGGTATCTCCTCCAAATGGAAGAGAAAATGATAGAAAACAAAGAAGAGAAGGAAATGATTCAAATTAATCTGAAAAAAGTCATGGAACAAATGTTGCAAGAGAAGGAAAAAGAGCTGGAAATGTTAAAACTGCAGCATCAGGAAGACATGGCAAGAGAAATTAAAGAAATGGAAAAACTAACAGAGGAAAGGAGAGCTGAACTCCAGGAGGAAATGGACAGAAAAGTGAGAGAAAAGGAGCGAGATGTGGAAAGGATCCAACAAGAGCACAGCGATAAAATAAGGGACATCGAGCAAGAAAGGCAAAGAGAGATCAAACAGCTGAAACAACAGCTTGCAGAAGAAATTGAGAAAGAACTGCAGGAAAGACAAAGAACGACAAGAGACTTGGAGCAAAAGTACGCTGCTCAAATGGAAGAAAGGCTGCTTGGAAATGAAAAAGAGAAGGAACTGATGAGGGAAAATCATGAAAAACACGTTTTGCAAAAAATGCAAGAGAGAGACAGGCTGATAGAGGAGCTAAAACTTCAGCACATCAATGAACTCAAAGAAAAAATGCAGGAAGGTGATAAGGAAAAGGAAAAGATTGTTAAGAATCTCAAGAAAGAGATGGAGCAAAGGCTGGAGGAAAAGGAGAAAGAGATCAAGGAGATCAAATTGAACGACAAAGAAATGAGGGAAAAGCTGCAGAAAAAGGAAAAGAAAGAAAACGATTATTTAAATTATAAGAAAGACCTGGAGCAAAGGCTGGAAGAAAGAGAAAGAGAAATAGAAATAATGAAACAACGTCAGCATCAGACAGAAGAGGAACGAGAAAGAGATCACTTAAATCACAAGAAACAGATGGAGCAAAAACTAGAAGAACAAGAAAGACTGATAGAAAAATTGCAACAGCATATAACAGATATTGGTGAAGTCCTGCAAAGAAAAGAAGAAGAGAGTGCAGAAATTATTCTGAATCAAAAGAAAGAGGCAGAGCAACAACTGCAAGACAGGGAACGAGAAATGGAGGAGATGAAACTGCAGCTTTTAAACGACACGGAGAGAAAACTGAAAGAAAACGAAACTGAGATGGAAAGTCTTAAACAGCAGGCTGAGTTCAGGGAGACAAGATGGAGGGAAGAGCAGAGAAGGAGGGATGAGAGAGCAGAAAACGAGATGAAACGACTGACAGACATCGTCAACAGCAAAACAAAGGAAATATCAGAAGTGCAAAGTCTTCTTGCAGTCAGAGACAGTGAAACTGACGAGACAAAGAAAACATGTGCAAACTACTTAAAAGTAATTGAAGAGCTGAAAGAACACAATAAAACCCAAACCTCCAGTATCATCGAAATACAGGAGCATCACACAGAGCAGCAAAGGAAAAGAGATGCTGAAATGATGGAAAATCTTAAGGAGAAAGACGAAGAACTCCACGAACTGAGGCAGAGAAACAAAGAAAACGAGAAAGAGCTCGTCCAACTGAGGCTAACAATCGAGCAGACAAAGTCCGAGCTGAAGGAGCTCACCAACAGAATGGAAAACGAGATGACAAGCATGATCCAGGAATATGAAAAGGAGATCGCAAGAAAGAACGAGAACATAGACTACATCGAAAAGGAGAAGGAGTGTGCCATAAGTCGTCTGGAGGAAGAAAGTCAGCAAAGCATCTCGGAAGTCACAGAGAAATATGAGGACAGTCGGAGGAGAGTGGAGGAACTGCAGGAGCAAAACGAGAAGATGAGAAAAGAGGCGGACAATCTAAGAATAATGCACGAGCAGCAGAAAAAGGACAGTGAAGAAGAAGTTAGAAAACGTCTCAAGGGATATGAACAGCAGGTAAAGAACTCAGAAGCAGAAATCCAAAGCATTCTTAAAGAGAGAGACGTGGAGGTCGGGGTATTAAAGGAGGCAAATGACAAACTGCAGGTAGAACTAGACAGGATGAAAGAGAGAGAAGGTGAGGCAGAAAGGCAGATGAATGACATGAGAGCACATTTCCAGACACAGCTGATGGAGAAACAAAGTGAGCTCAGGCTGAAAGATCAGGAGAGTGAGAAAGAATTCTTGAAAAGGGAAAAAGAAGTGGGGGAAAGGGAGCAGGTTCTCAGCAGGAACGAAAAAGAGCTGAGCAAAAGAGGACATGAACTGGATGCAAAAGAGGGAGAGCTTGTTGAGAAAGAGGTAAAGCTGGAAAGCAAGGGGCAAAAACTTAGTGAATGGGAGGCAAGTCTAGAAAAGCAGCAAAAAGAGCTAGAAGAAAAACATAAATACAACCAAGATGAGAGCATAAGAGCGGCAAATATCAAGAAAAAGGAAAGGGAGCTGGAGAGCTTGCTTAGGGCTCTGGAAGGCACACAGAAGGAACTAAACTGTCACGGTCAGGATCTTCAGATGAAGGTTAAAGGGCTGAAAGATCAAGGCAAAGAGCTGAAAGATAGGGAGTACTACTTAAGAAATGAAGAGAAGGAGTTGCTCAACTGGAAGTCAGAGCTGCAGATGCGAAATGAGCACGTAAACTCAACGACGCAGCAGTTGGATGAGATGGGGAGAGACTTGGCTCTGCTGAAGGAGGAACTTCACAAGAAAGAGAAAAATATAAAGGAGTCACTTAAGAGGCTGAGCAAATGGGAAGAGAATCTTAAAGAACGGGAGGAAGAGTTGCTCAAAAGAGAGACAAGAGATTTAGAGGATGGACAACATGGAGTTCAACACAATAGGAGAGTCCAAGAGAGGAATCCTGATTTACATATGATGTACCAACAGGAAAAAGGAAGCGGAAGACAGTTAGATAGCGAAAATGCAAAGGAAAAGGAGGATCAGAAGATGAAAACAGCATTGTCAGCTGCAGAGAGCAATAACTGTCACCCTGAAACACTAAAAGAAATAGAGGCGGCTGATAAAAGGGAAGGGATGAGAGGAACAGATCTGACAAAGTCAAAGGTCATTGGAGATTTACAGTTTTTATCTACAAGTCAGGGTCACAGAAGCTCAAACAACAAAGAGTCTCCTGGGTTGGATTTTAGGGTTGTGGTCTTTGGGGAATCCTGGTCGTCTCGCTCCCCGGCTGGAGTCACCGTCCTGGGCGGAGAAGCATCCAAACACGACGGGTCCACCTTCAGGCACTGGAGAGGTCAGATAGCTGGACGATGCCTCTCCATAGCAGAACCTCTGGGTCTGAGGTGGCGAGACGGCCCAGATCCGACCAACATGATGCAAAGGAAAAGCATCCTTGACAGTATCTCCTGGTGTCGCCCAGGACCTAACGTCGTCCTCCTCCTCATGCCGGCCTTCTTGACCTGCACGCAGAAGTACAGGAGAGCAGTAGAGGAGCACATGAGTCTGCTCGGGGAAGACTTTTGGCAGCGCACACTGGTGCTGTTCACATGGGGGGAAATTTTAGGGGAGAGTGCAGAGCAGCACATCCTAAGGAACGGGGAGCTAACGGGGCTTGTAGAGAGATGTGGGGGCAGATATCATGTAGTGACCAACAAGAAAAGCAACTCCATGATCGAGGGATTGTTTGAGAAGATGGAGGATATGGTGACTATGAACTCTGAGCAGAACTGTGACAAGACCGTATGACTTGCCATGTATCACATCATGTTAAAATACCATTTTCATCATGATTATGTAAATATTGTTGAATAAATTTAACCTGCGAAGGAAGAAATAACAAGATCATTTTTTTTAACCGCAGGTCAAAGTATGAAAAAGTGAAACTATGGCATTTTGAGTAAAAGTACATAAAAATTTTAGTCCAATAGTTCCCACGGTATCCAAGATAAATCTGACAGTTTGTGAAATAACTAATTGCACATGTAAGTAGAGAAAAATATAATTTCTATAACATATTTAATTTGGAGTGAAATTACTCTTTCTGCATCTATTAAAAGACCCAAACAAGACATACTGTGGCCTTGTTTGTAGGAACCACAGGGCAAAATGATTGAGAACTACTATTACACTGTATATTTTTTAATGTGAAATCTTAACCTGAAAAGTACGTGGTGACTATGGCTGCTAAATAAATGTAGTTTAGTGAAAAGTGTAATATTTCCCTCTGAATTGTGGTAATGTAGTGGTATAAAGCAGCAAAAAACTACTTCAGATTTGTATTTGAGATTGTACGCTCCAGCATCCTACTCACTGACTGATTAATATAAACATTCATTAACTATTCACTGTTTTGGGGGGAAAAAAATGATATAAAATTCTGAATGAACTGTAAATCTGGTTTTTAAAGACAATCCTTAGCTGACCTGCGCTATCATCATCCATCGGAGAAAGACTTTCACACTCTCTCCACAAGATGGGGACCTTGTGTCAGCGTACAGATTATTCTCTGAGCACCCAAGTAATCAGTGTTGAAAGTCTCTGATGACAAGGAGTTGATGGTGAAAGTATAGTGAAGCTAGTCAAAAATGTATATATATATATATATATATATTTCTTTTTTTAACGTGTTTTACAATTTTCTGTGTAAATGGCTACTTTTAAAAGGAAGAGTACACAAAGGCTGACTAGCGGGCCTGTGTGCTCCATCTTGACTGGAGGCATTTCAGAAGAACCAAACCGTCTCGCAATTATAACCCCAGGGGGCCTCCCGCACACTGAGAGGACTCCTGCTTTGACAAGTAAATTATGACTCTTGATGAGAGGAGTACGGCTTTCTCCGAATGCAATTTTTGACAGCCAGGAAAATGCGGCTGTGATACATACAACAACTTCCATCATCTGCGGAGCCAGATGCAACAGCCAAAAAACACTTGTGTGCAATCATCAGGCTAAAAATTATGGAGTGTGAGTGCTGGCCTGTATCTAACATGGCAGCAATGTTTTTTAATCTGTCCATTCAATGTGAGCCGCCTTTAGAGGCGAAATGAGAGGGTGTTGTGTCAAGTTGGATCCCTGCTTCTTTGATCATCTCTGCAGGGTGCAACTGTTTTCAAAGCAACTGGGGAGAAATTAGGAATAAAAAAAAGTTGCCAAATTGCAGTTGATGATAATTTTCAAACATTTCAGCGTGATGTTTTAAAGATATCAGGTATCCAACACAAACCCGACCATAATGTGTCACAAGCAACACCCTTTTTCTTTTTTAAATCCTTGGATTTATCATCACATACCACATTTATCTTATCACAATGCTTGATTTATTGATTACAAGCTTGATAATGCATGGTGACTTTCTGCAGAATTCAAAAACATGGTTATTAGTGGTTTAGCTGAAATGGTTTAAGGTTGTTTGAAGTTTTAACCTCTTCAACTTTGCAAGACTAAATAATTTGAGTCCATCACAGTTAGACAGAAAGATATAGATAGATAGATAGATAGATAGATAGATAGATAGATAGATAGATAGAATTTGTCATTTGCCGTCTTGCTGAGAGCTAGATGACAAGGTCAATACCTTTCATGCAGCGGGTTAGCTTAGTTTGTCAAAGTGAGCTCAGCACATAACTTTCTGTAAAACTACAACTTGATGTTTTTTTTTACACCTCCTTTTTGCACAGATTAAACAACCAAGAAATGTTAGTTGGAGAGCTTTAGGATGTGCTGGTAGGCAGATTTTGTTAGCTTTGGACAGAGTCAGCCGTTTCCCAGTTTCCAGTGTTTTTACTCAGCTAAGAACACCATCTGCAGGCTGTAGCTTCATATTTAAGAACAGACATGGCAGTGGGATCAATGTTCTCAGCTAACTCCCCGAAATTTCCAAAAATGTCAGACGTATCTGTCATTCTAATCTTTTCATTTGGTGTAAGTAGCCTAAGAATGCAATCCCTGAATCCCTTTCCTGAAAGCACATTCCTTCACCTCAGTGAAATTAACTGACAAACAAATAAGTTCATTAAATCCAAGGTCGGAGAGGTTTAGCCTTGAGGATTTAAAAAGTGCAAGCATGTAAAAATGTGTTTTGAAGTGAACTTTGATCCCAACACTTCTTTCCATTCAAGGCCATTCAGGACAACAAAAATCACCACAACATCTGCGAGTTCAAAGGTGGGTCCTTGCTCCATATCAATATCTACACGCCGAATGGTGCAAACTGTGAATGATGAAACCACTCTTGGGCACTCATTTCTGTTTTAGCTGGCATTAGTTCAGATTAAGGCAACACGGTAACCTTAATTTATCTTTATTTGGAGCCTTTTAAGGTTCTGAATGAGGCTTTTTGGGAAATATGGATGAGGCCACATTTACATGCTCTACAATAGACAGGAACGGCACCGTCAATCATGTCTACAAATGTTGGAAACAAAATTACTGGGCTGTGTTAAAACAGAAGTTAATGGTTGGGCTGATTTCTATTAAGGTCTGTGCACTCTCATTTGAATAATGGTCTTTCAAACAATGTTTTTTCTTTTCAGTACTTGACCCAGGAGAGAAATAAATGTGATTCTGCTTTAACACCTCCATTAATATTCAAGTGGCTTTAATACTCCAGGTTTATTTCTGACTCACCGTAATTAGCACGGCAGTCTGGTGCTAGTTTATGATAAATCACGATTGTGATTTGATGGTCGGTTTCATTATTTTGAAGGAAAAACATAGCTATTGGAAAAGATGAGGAAAGAATACCTAAAATTTAGTATTTTGATAAATAAAGATTAATTTGGGCATCAGATACATAATGACTGTAACACCAAATCGTATTTTCCTGCATGTGAATTATCAACATGAGCAAGTTCCAATCAAAGTCTGTCTCGCTTTGAATTACGCAGTTCGTTTTCTTTCTTTTTTTTTTAACTGCAGTAGTTTTATTTGAAATTTATTTTTTATTTATGACTATTCTCATACAGCAACCTCATCTGTCAATTTCAGGAGATTTAAGCCATTTAAATTCCTCTGTTGTTACCACTTTTTAAGAAGAAAAACTTTGGGCTTGCCAGGCTGTGGAAAGTCCTTGTTCAGCATGCTATGTCTTTTTAATTTAATCTCTCTTGGGTAATTCATCAGAAAGTCTGCTTAAATTGACTCACTGAAGCATTTGAAAAGTTAAATAAAATAAATAAATAGATTTTCATTTCAATGTGGTGCGCACAACAGTGCATTCAAGGGAACTAATCAAAAGTGCTGGCCTTAAAAGAAACATATCGACCTCAAATTTGTTCTAAATCTGAATTATCCATTACCTGTCAATAAAGTAACAAGTTACAGCTAATAAAGGGTTTGTTTTGTCTGTACATTTTATGTAGACCTCACAAAATATTGTGGTTTATTAACTTTATTCTCTTTGTGCAGATGTCACCAAGTGGTGTCTGGTGAGGTGGACAGGTGGCCATCTGCATGATTGTGGCTGTAAAGGTCAATGCTGGTCGCTCGGGGACAAGGATTTATATTGAACCTGATGGACCATGAGGAGTATCAAATCTCCCCCACCCCTTCCTCAGTTAAACGCACCCATGATCCCACACAGGGCCTCTGGAGTCTGTACAGGAAACAGTGGTAGCAGAAAGGAGGGCCACAAAAAGTACAAAATGTTCCTGCTATGGAAAAGAGGAGCAGTCAAATTTCTGTAAGAACAGGAACTTTAACTTCAGCCAAACCTGAAACAAGCGTGGGCTGTTGATAGTGGTTTTAAAAACAATAAAAAGGTTTTTATTACAGTAATACACACCCCTTATGAGGCATTACCTATTTGTATGTATTTTATAAAAACAAAAATGAGCAACTATTAAGTCCGTACCCAAAACGCTGATAGCACAGCGTATAAAGAAGTGTCTAGACTTTTGCGAGGACACTTGATCTGATCTTAAAAGAAGCTTTGATGGTTGGGTGAAAGTGAAAGTGTGAAATCAAAGTTTTTAGAAGTTTTTCAAAAAACTGAAGAAAAGAATTTAAATTTATTACCTGACTTTTTTGGCAGTTTTGTGCTTCTCTGTGTGTTTTACTTTCTCGCCTCGTCTCTCCCCTCGTTTCCTGAAAAGGCAGGAGAGAAAGACAGAGAGAGAGAGAGAGAGAGAGAGAGGGAGAGAGAGAGAGAGAGAAAGAGAGAGAGAGAGACAGAGAGAGAGGAGACGATGCTGCAGATGATGAATCCCCCTCTGGACTGCATCCTTTCTGGCTGAATGCATCCAGTGGGCCAGAGCCAGGTCCTGGAATCTAGCTAATGAGACACACCCCCCTGAGGCGCCCTTGTCGCCCCATTGGCTGAGAGGCTTGCAGCAGACGAGACGATTGGCTGATCCTGTCCTGTGCAAGCAGCTGTCGGAGTGTGTTGCAAGTCAAACTCACAGTATTCATGTCCAGCATGGCACACAGTAAAGCAGCTAAATGAGCTGAGTGAAACGTAAACTCAGACCTCAAGATCTCAAACATCAAAAAAAAAAAAGAAAAGAAACTGAAGAGGGATGCTGACGATGCAGAAATTGTCTTTTTACTTGTACACGTATTTGATGTGACCACATGAGCAGACGATGAAGGAATTTTTTTTTAACATACTTCAGGTGACGTATCTGCGCGAATGCGTATTATTTCTTGGTCTCAATAGTATTGATTCTAAGAAAATAGTCCTAATTCTTTTAATAATTTTTAAAAAATCTACACTGGCAATATTTTTACCCCTCCTGTATCTGAATCAATTTTATACACCACATTTAACTCCATACCTACAGCAGGCATCTGATCTTTCATGTGTTTGGCTTTCCTCTTATGCCTGAATGAGTTATGATGCCTCCACAGAGAATCATTTCTCAGGGCCTCTCAAGTCCTATTGAAACACACATAATATACAAAGGCTTACCTCCACTCGCTGTAATAAAATATACACATACAGATTTTATTTATTCAGTGACATATCTGAGGAGGACATCGGACAAAGAAAGTGACATGCTGTGTATCTTGCGGCATGAATAAAATATGGTATCTTTACCAGGTGCAAAAGCAGAACCTCTCATCTGGAATATCCAACAAATATTTTTAGTTGCACTTGGACTGGGATGAGCTGGCCCTAAACATCATCTGGACATTTGGTGCAAAGACAAACCTCTTCACGAGCCTGGAACAATGTCAAAAATATGTAGAAGTAATAGGGAATTCTGAGGGAGAGCAAGACCAAAAAGTGCGAGACAAGTTCAGGAGATTCAAAAGTACTACAGTCGAGCAAAAGATGTGAAAAAAGTGAAACCTTCCTCTTTTTTCACCCCATCTTTGATATTTTGCCTCTGTGACTCAGTGGCCTGCTTGGAGCTGTGAGACGAGTTCAGCTGAAGGTCAGGATGCAAGAAAAGGGGATGATGAAGATTTCCGGTCATAAGTGAGCGTCCTCTGATCAGCTCATGGTGGCAGATGCCTGAAGGCTGAAGAACGACAGGAAAAAAACTAAAAGACAGCATTGGGAGCAGGAAGAGGGGATGGCCAAAGCCAAAAGGGAAAGAGGAAATACAAGACGTGACTTTGGCCTGGCAGGGGGAAAATGTGGTGTAGAAAGCAGGGATGCATTATGAAACAACAGGTCCTGGGGCAAGACACACAGACTGGAAGACAAACTGACTATAAACAACAGGACTGTGTTGTTGGTAGTCGTTTAGTGTTTCTTTGTAGTCATTCTGTTAGACTTTGTAGACATTTTGCGTCATTAATCTGGCATATTTTTGCAGTTTACTATATCATTGTCATCACGTTGATGGTCTTTGTAGTCACTTTGTGTATTATTCTGGTAACTTTGGATCTCTCTGTAATAGTTTTGTGTCCTTCTGTGATTGTTTTGCATCTCTTTGAAGACATGTTGCGTTCCTTTGCAGTTTTGTGTCTGTCTTTTCATTTTTATGTAGCCATTTTGTGTCTCTTTGTGGTCAGTTGGAATTTCTTTGTGGTCGTTTTGCATCTCTCAGCCAGTCTGTAATCCTTTAATTGTAGAAAGCGATAAAAGAGGGAAGAGACTGATGCATCATAGGGCAGGATCAACATACAGATCTGGGGTCAGCTGTGAGAGACAGAAAGCTTCTGCGCACTTTAATCTACAGCAGCAAGTCTTTGACTGTCGAACTGCATCAAGCAAAACACACTATGACCAGTCCTCTCTCCCTTCTCCTCCCACGCTTTCCCTCTCTTTTCTCTCTTTCTCCTCTGTTTCATAGTTTGTCGATTTGCATCACTATCACGCTTTTCTGTTTGTTTAGGCCCTTTAATCTTCCGGCGAGGGCTTTGTCCTGATTTGGAGGGTCACAGAGTCATCATATTCGCCTAATTAATCAAAGCTAGATCACGTAATAAGAGATGTGATATTGTTTGCTGTTTGAATGCCCAGCAGCTGGGGTCAAAGGTTCAAAGAAAATGAGTGGTGGTAAACACAGAGTCCCATCTGTATACTTTGTACAGTGTGTTTTGCTTATTATTTAATGAATGTGGATGTATACATTGTACAAATGCATGCATGCATGCATGAATGTATGCCCTTAGGCAACGATTATTTTGGTGTTTTTGCATCAGGCTGTGATGTTTTGTTCATGTACTTTTCTTTTCTGTCTCATCCTATGTACTAATCCACACAAGTGCACATACACACACACACACAGGGACGCTAATCCAGCAGATCCTTGAATGACCCGTTCACCTTATCTGAGCTATATTATATAAGACTCACAACGAAGATTCATACAACACACTCCTGCATGGAATTACCTGGCTGCACAAACTCTCTTATGTCAGCTGCTGCAGTAGAACAGTAGAAGTAGAGATTTTTTTTTTTTTTATCTCATCTGAACTGCTTATTTTCTTAATCTCGTGATTAAAAAAAAGAACAAATTCCCCAGTGTTTTAGCTCATAATGTCCAAGTGTATGCTGGATAGACTTAACTCCAAAGATCGCAAACGCCACCTGCTCCCTCAGGCACCCGTAGAATATTCTACTGGAAAACACTTACACTCGATACCATTCACTGGCTGTCCAGGTGGGACATTTGGGTGAAAACACTAATTCAGACAGCCGTCTGGCACCTTGTAACACCTTGAAAACGTTTTCTTTCACCTTTCCTCAGGGATTATTTCCATTTCGGGTTTATCTCGATTACCCTCATGAAAGTTTGATGTGCCGGCAGAGAGCAGGAGTGACGGCTCTGGATGGAGGTGAGGAGGAGATTAAACATTCATCGCGTTTGTATAATGAAGCAGGAGCTTGGAAGGACTATTATTCTCCTGCTTAGGTCAACTGTGTGTATGTTTACTCATGTTTGAAAGGCAATGTTTGAGGCCTGCTTGCTGTCTGGAGAAATAAACGTATGCAAGGATAGAGGATGGATTGAAGCTGTTTTTGGTTTTGATAAGAGGCCTTTTATGGTGTGTATGAGCTCTTAAAATTACATGAGGTACCTATCAGGGATCAAGTCAGTGGTTCCTAATTTATCGAGGCCCTGGTGACAAAAAAAAGCAGGAGGAAAGAAGGACAGACAGAGTGAAACGATGACTACACTGAAAAATCTCCACCTCACCAGGTAGGTTTTGTTATTATTGAATTCTAAGCTTGTTTTCAATTAACCAAACCAAATATCATTTCTCTTCATTGGCTGCAGCAAGTTTTTCTGTTTTGTTTCAAGATGCTGACACATTTCTGGAAAATATCCAAATAAATTTATTGTATGGCTGCTAAAAATGACCTTTTAACGTGACTATTACTTTGAGCAGCGCCAAACCAAGTGCATGATTCAACAGCCACATGCCAGTCAGTCAGTCAATGGACTTTACTCACAAGATGAACCACCTCTGCCTGCCACCTTTGCCTCTCAGTATCAAAACCGTGTGTTACAAGCTATTTGGAAACAACTTGAATCCAAGGGCACAAGCATTCACAGCATGTACAAAAACCTGAAGTGCCAGAAATAAAGAAACAGGATCTGATTAGTTGTTTGCCGTCATTTTATCCCGCATCAAGACGGCTGTTATATCTGCAGAGTTCCTTTAGGGCAGCTCTGCACAGTATGGAGCCACACTCAGGATGCATCTTTTCCTCACATAGTTGCTACAGTCGGAGGTTATCTGGGCATTAATGCATGCTGCCATACATAAACAGGATCAGGTCATGAGCGCCAGAGAACAGTTAAACATCCTCCATGACCTCAGCAGTCACTATAAGTCACCCTCCTTGGAAAGCAGCAGAATAAACAAACACCAGGAAGCTTTTCTTCTCGAGGAAATGCACAGACAGTTTGTGAATTGTGTTGCAGCAGCCCAAGTAAGAATGAAGCTCTTCTGTGGGTAAAACAGTGACCTTAGTCCTTATCAGGGGCTTATCATTCAGTTATTGTTTGGCTGTTTCTATTCCTCTTTTGATCCTATTACTTCATCCAGGGCTCTTTCACAAAGACAAGAGGACCAGGAAAACACTATGGGACAAACACATGCTTTTAGAGCAATTCTAGTCCCCTCAAGTGCAACAGGACAGAAAACAAGGTCGCTCTGCTGCAAAGACAGCAACATAAACGCTAAACAAAAGGAGACAAGTTGTGCGCGAGCTTGTGTATGTAAAGCCTGCAGCCTGCATGTTGTGGAAAGCATGCAGAAGTGGGCTCTCGAGGTTGCTGCTGCAGTGCTGTGACTCATTTTGTGCCTGAAGCCATTAATGCATATATGCATCCCCGTCTGTCAGATTAGGCATACGTTTGGTTCAGCTGTGTGTATGAGTCACATGTCAAAAGTTAGGCCATTTTACTCCTAAATATATTCCATTAGAATTCACTGATCCTTGTCTGGACTGAGATTTGTCTTGTTTGGAGAACCTGTTGCCTACCAAAGACTGTGTCCTCACAGCTTACAGCTTACAGTTAGTTTGAAAATATAGTATCTGTGTGTGTACTGCTGCAATGCCCCAGAGCCCATGAGCAAAGAAAATTGTTCAACCCCTGCAAGTAAGCAGGCCCACATCATAAAAAATGCATATAGTGGCATACGGCGTGCCAAGCTGCGTTAGAGGCAGTGTCGCTACAGCCCATACACTCACAAATCCATATCCATTACTGCCATTTCTCTCTTTTTTTATAAGGCAGGGGTCAAGAGTTCACATCTCATCACACAGGAGAAAACCCCTCAACATCTGCTTCTGTTGCCATGGCAACTGGCTGCTGCCGCCGCTGCTGCCGTTGTTGTTGCATGACAGATGGAGAGAGCAAGCTTTTTCTTGATTGCTGCAGGTGCATTTTAACTAATTTTTTTTGCTTTTCAGGAGCTCTCGGACCTCAATCCTCTCACAGGCCTCGACTATTACAAGCGTTTTTCTAACTGGTTGGAACGCATCTTATTCACCTGTTCCTGGGGGGAGGTGGCGTCCAGAGGTGACCTCTGTGACTGACTGATGTGCACCACTGTGCATCACTGAACCGCGGCAACGTGGACAAATCGATTCAGATCAGTCGTATACACCGAAGCTGAACTGATGTATTTAAAGAATTTGTTGTGCGGTGAGAATACTCTAAAATATGACGGAATACTCCAGAAGACTCTCTAGAGTTGAACAGTTCCATTGTAGAATATTCTGGAGGATATAGTTGAAGAAAATCAGACAGTTCTCTTCAGAAATACTCCGGAAACTGAACGGTTCTATTTTAGAATAACCTCTAAAACACTCTGGAATAGAACTGAATGCTACACAAATCTATTGTAGAATAAATTCTAGAAGTGAGCATTTTATTGCAAAATAAAATAAGATTTAACAATTTTATCTTCCGATACTTTCCAGAGTATCCAGAGAGTCGAATACTCAGAAATTTTGTAAATTTACTGCAGTTCAAAGTTCTAAAAACATTGGTGGTCTTCTGAGTTTACATTAAATGGTTACTCCATACTCAGTTTAACATCTTACAACCAAACTTGTATTTCCATGTGCTACAGCAGCACTGGACTGTTTATTTTGTTATTCATTCATTTATTCATGCAGCCAGCGTGTAGCTGACCTGAGCGCGAGGAAGAAAACAGTAGTAAACCAGTAAGTCTGGTTGTTCCATCAATCATAAATGTAACTTCAGAGTGCATTTTTTTCCCACCTGAAAAGCCTTGAACTCGTTTCAAACCTTCCTCACAAATGACTTGGGAGGAATCTAAAAGAAGGGGTTTAAAATATTTTCAGGAAATATCCTAACTCAGTCGTGAACTTAATGTGACCTAATTATGTTCGTATTCCGCCTCAACACGTGTTAACCTCCGTTTAACTGCTTCACTGTAAGGCACACACTCACCTTCTGGCTGTTTTAAAGGGACACACACACACACACACACACACAACCCACAATAACACGGCCATTGTTGCCAGTGTTGTGTATGTATCACCTGAAAGCCAGTGACATTAAAAAAATAACTGATGGAAATTAAAAAACTAAGTGTTATAGAGGGGCTAAAATACTAACTCTGCTATAGGCTTTAAGTGATTTATGTTGAAAAATTACCTCTGGGTTTATTCTTAAACAGAGCAGCACACATAACGTCATGTTGATCAGAATTTGTTTTCAACATTTAGTTACATGAATGTTTTATTTTAACCTCAGTTAAATCTCCTCTCCTCTAAACTAGTTTGAAAGTAAACATTAACATATCTCCACTGGCAAACAAATTGAGCTATTACACAAATTAATACTTAAATTAGCTGCTTGAAGTTGTTATTTTATTTTTTTTCTTCCCCCTCACATACAGTGTGCAAATTTAAAATTAATTTCCCTAAATCTGTTTTCAAATTAGCAAGAGGGTTAATGTAGGGCTATTAGAAAGATATTTTTCTCACAGTCACATTAATTTAATTTCATGTTTAGTTGTACGCACCAGAAATGGGAATAATAACAATAATAATGATGATAATAACAAAAGGCACCAATTAGGGTGCTCATTTGTGGTTCTGACTGTGTGATGAATTATTCATGAAATCAGAGTTAACAAGAAGGGGAATGAAGGGATCAGCTTGCCCACTGAGGAGGGATTGGTAGCCTATAAAGACAGGAGACCCTGCTGCCTTTTCTTAGAAGACCCACAGCCTGCAGCTCGGTGGACACAACTGCCCAAATCAGGTACTTTTTACTCTTACAAATATAATAATTTATACAGACACTATCACAGATTTGTGAATTTTTTTTTTAATTTGAAAAATTACTTTAAAATTACTCAGTTTTTTTAGACATATATGGAAATTTATGCTGCTATTGTTATATTTTTGTCTCTGATTTCAGAAAATTACATTTTAAAAAAATATCATCTTTTATTGTCAAATACTATTGCTACCCATTTGTTTCGAAAGAACATGTCAGATTGTAGAAAAGATCAAATTAGTCAAATTCACATATTTCATTGCATGCTACAGTTTGTTAATAATTTATTCATTGTTAAAAAATTTAAACCTTCTTACAGGCTATTAAGTCAAGTGGAATTTCAAAGATCATTGCTTTAAATTTCCCCTCATATGCAGGTAAGAGTGAGAAAATTAAAGGACTTTTTAAAATAACTTTCAGTATTTCTACCCTTCATTCAGAACCCTCATCCTACAGGATCAGACATGATTAACAAGTCCCTCAGTATGGGGAGATCATCCCTGGAAACGACAGGCTGCAGGACCCGGCAGCTGCAGCGCTGGCCAAGTCCCTGCGCGCAGTGCATTCACAGTTCACAGGCATCTCGACCTAAATGCGATGTGACGGGAGAACCTTTACTGAAACAAACGGGAATATAGTATCAGGGAAAGCTGACCGAGCTGTGAACCGGCGCTCTAACACGGAGCAAATTAACATCAGCAAAAATAGCTCTGCGTTTTCAGATCGCTTATGTGCCAGGCAGCAAATGCATCAAGAGCTGTCAGGTCATCTTAACCCGCAGATGTCTCACAAAACAGGTCGATGGGAGGGGGCACCTTTGGCCGGCCATCGTCCTCGAACCCTGATTGCTGAGCTGGACCGGCTCCTGAGGTGCTGCTGTTTTGTGTCCTGCGGGCAAACATCCCTGGGCCTGAGCTTTCAGCCCTACTATCATCCATCATGAGATCATTTTCGTGATGTCTTCGGCTGAGCTTAGTAGTCTTATGATGCTATCTTTGCCTCTCTGCCTATCCAGCTGAAAACACAGAGGGGAGAGGCTGCCTTCTATGAAATCAGTTTGATTTTTAAGGCCACTGAAGGGCTTTTCCCTGCATCAGTGCTCTTCTGTACCAGTTCATGGATTCCCATTGTGCAAGGTCAACCTTTCAACAACACATGACAGTGATGTACAGCTGTCATAGCAAAGCTTCTATTTCTGAGTCCCGCACAGCGCATCACAGAGCACCAGACTAGACTGGTTTAGGTCAGATGCCACTGCTGGCCCATGAGGAATCTATGGCAGCAACATGGCAGAGCTGCATACAATCCCTTACATGACCCGGGTTAAAACCACTGAAAAAGCAAGGTTGAGCATATGTTCAAAGTTAAGTCAAAGCTTGATGAGAGCTGAGGCCATGTTTGCTGCTCTCCTCAGCTTCTCCACACCATCAGGATCAGGGCTTGCCCCAGTCTGGCTATGAGTGCTTTGATAGTGCAAGCAGGATATCTGAGCTGCGAACAGTGTGTGTGTGTGTGTGTGTGTGTGTGTGAACTTTGCATTTGATTGAAACTGGCTGAGCAAAAACAGGGATTAAGTCCTGACATTTTGAAATCTTTTGCCTCCTGCACCCACTGCCATGTAGGATTTGGCCCGCAAAGCTCTACAGATCAAGCATCTACATGTGGACTTGGTTTCCAGGTTCTGCGGCACAAATTAGAGAAATCAGCCTAAAAATAGGTAAAGACAGACATGCAGAGGAGGGGAAAAGACAGACAGGTGAGAGGTAGTCATCCCCACCCCCACACTGCTTCACAGCCCATTAGGTCAGAACAGAGCAGGAAGCGCTGCTCTTAGGCTGGCGGTGTAATATTGGTGAGGACATGGCTGAGGGAAGGGCCGGCGAGGTTTTTAAAAGCATGTGTTGTTGGCTGTGTGGGTGAGGTGAGATGTCATTTCCTCTCACTGCCTGAGAGCGCCATTGTAGTGATATAAAAGCATGCAGTTTCTCAACAGCTGTTGAAGGGTAGAGGCGGCTGGAGGGGAGCAGGTACACAATGGAGAAGATGAGGAGGGGACTAACATTTGGGTAGACAAACAGATGATCTAAATGCTTTCAAATACAGCTATTATGGATAGGAACCCAATTTATAACAGCAAGAATATTTAGCAATATATCACCCCTCTGCAAAAAGTGTCAGTCTGAAGATATTAGCCGTCTTTAGTATATTCAGGATTAGTGATGTATAGTTTGTGGTGCTCAGAGCTTCAAAAAAAATCTCAGAAATCTCAAGAGCAACTCTTTCCAAATATTGTAAAATGAGTAGGTGGAAGTTGTGGCGGAAAATAGCTCTCGGTGATTGTGTTTGGATTTTTAGCAGCCACTGTTCCTGCCAAAGTTACATAAATACAAAATGCATCGACGGATAACAACTTAATTGCTAGTATCTTTTTTAATCATTATTGAACGTCTCTTCTGATGTAGGAGTGTACTCCAGGCTGTGTCAGTACACTGTGACATCACTGTTGGGTGTGTTTACAGGTGCAAAAGAGCACACTTGTGACCAAATACAGCTGAGCCCCTTTTAAGACAAATTAAACATGTGCATTGGAGACTAACCAGAAGCTAACAACAAAACATCTTCATAAACAACATACACAAAGGAACTCAGCATAAACCACCATGACTCCCACTATGACACAAAACTCAACCTTTTTGTGAATTTATATTTGTGTCTGTGGAGATGTTTGCTGATGTACAGCAGTCTGCTGTGGCCCTGAATGTCTCCAGGGGAAGTTTAAAACTCTGAGATGATAGAGTAAAGGAAAAGCACTGGTGCCCTTTGACATCCTCTCTTTGTCCTTTGCCTTCCTATTAAAAAAAAAAAAACAGCCTCTCAAGATCCTTTCAAATCTCTTCTCTTCACTGCACATTAGCATTATCTGAGGCGCGAGGACACCTGAGAACCAGAGGAGCCAGACTCCGGACCAGGGTGTGATTGAACCCTGTTTTCTCATGCCCAGACTTCTTTTCACACATCGATAACAATTGTGAGGGCGACCCCGGGTCAAGCATCTGCAGATACCCTCGCCAGATGAGGAGAGGCAACACTGAGCATGCTCATGGCCGGGCTTTATGGGTCATAACCCTTTCCCCCCTGAGGGTGTTACGAACACATAATATAACACATGGATTCCTACGCACTCAAACATTAAGACTCGATGAAGACAGACACATGTGAATGCATGACGGGCATCCACACATTCGTCAAATTAGATCAAATAAGATCACATAAGGGTGTGCATTAGATGTAATAAAAACACACACACACACATCCAGTGATAAACACTGCATGTGACAGAGTATTTGAGTCAGATGGCCTAACACCACATGTTGCAACTAATGTCAATGTATGTGCAGTATATGTGACAACAGGGAAACACATGGAGCTGCGTGGATGTGTTAGAAAAAACACATCTGGCAATGTCACAGATACAAGTACTCACACACTTATAAGCTGTAAGAGCATCATACACACAGCACAGTGGGCGTCCGCATGCAGACCTGACTGAAAATACAGAGAGAGCACAAACATGCCAGGCGGGATCACAATCCGCTGCTCTGTGCCCTGCCGATGTCGCGACCCCCCGTAAGAGGAGCTGGATGGGAAGGGTGGCAGACCTTAGTGTAAGCACTGAGGGGGATGCCAGGGGAGGTGAGGATCACACACACACACACAAAACCGACAGACACACACTCAGAGGCGGACTTAACAAATGAGACTCGGAGCAAATATGTTATACCCTGTTTTCAAAATTGAGTCTAATCAATATTTTTAGAGGCAGATATTTCGCTCAGGAGATGGTGGAGAGCAAAACGGAGCTAAAAGGATTCAAGGTTCAGACTCTAAATAAGTCAAAAGTATATTTTAGCTGAGAAATCACACTGACAAATAGTGGAAATCAATTGGAGAAATATTTTAGTGCTCCATCAAACATTTTTGTGTTTTCATTTCCAGGTAAAAGTAGAGTGAAAAGATTTGAAGAAACATCAGCAATCACAAATAAACCTTTCAGCTGCAGCAGAACGATTCAAATTAAGCACTGTGGTAATTCTGTTTTCCTCAAACTATTTTCACTTCTTTTGACTTTTAAAGTGGGAGAAGTTTGTTTGAACTGTGTGTCCTTTTTGCAGTGCAGCCCAGAACTTTATTTTAACTCTACCACTGGGGATTTTTTACGTCTGCTGAGAGAGGAATTCCTCTCATGAACTTATGAACCCCTTTCGTAATCAGCCTGATAATGTCAAAAGCGCTCTCCGTTAAGCTGAAAAACAAGGCTGTACTCCTTCGTATTCTCATTCTTTCTCCCTGAAAAGTAAACGGTTTTGATGACATGACGTTTTCACTTGATGTAAACAATATGTTAAGAATTTCTAAGTGGTTTTACACCAGGACACCTCACAGACAAATAAAGAAATGTACTTTAGTGAGGTGTTTTTCTATTCATTGTGCCCCCGACACCCGTATACACACACACATCTTGCTGATTATTGATGAGCTTTCAAGTAGAAGTCACAAAGGAATTCAGTATTGTAATAAAGTACAACACTGTCGTTGGGGTTAAGCTTAGGTCTATTTCAGCGTCAGTCGAGTATGTAAAACACTCAACGCATCAATAATACAGCGATCAACCTGCAGCACACAGCAGGATACGAGGCTATTTCCTTTTAGTCTTGTCCAAATGGATTTCAGCGTTTCTGCATGTTGTCGTCATGCTGCTGAATTATTTATGGTGATAATTAGGTGATCATGGCTGACTCTGGAGAGACAAGTAACTGTCAGGAAAATGTCATTTTCTGAGGAGGAGATCATCAGATCAGCTGCTTATCCATCCATCTGTCTGAAAGACAAACCTCCCACCCCTCCCTCCCATGGCTTATTGTGTTTATTTTGGCCTAAATCCAACTCTGTGGCTTTACAAAATGAGCAAAATACAAGCACTTTAATTGAATAGATGAAAAACCTCAGGCAAAAAATACCATTTACACTGTGCGCCGGCCTGTGTGAGTGTGTGCGCGCGTGTCTTTCACTTCCTGTCGTATCATGTTTGTCGAAGCACAGTGTGTACACATTATAAAGTGGCTCATTGTCCTGAAGCTGTTGTGGTATCGCTGTCCCAATGGCATTTGCATTTTTACATTGTGTTATGTCTACCAACACCACATTTTATGAATATAATCAGGGTGCGTGTCAGGGGAACAATGGGTTTTGTGGAGCATCGCCCTACTGATGAACCGGGACGAGCCAATGCTCTGTGACCTGGATAGAAGGGGAGAGACCGCCATGTTAGAGAGGGTCACGGTGTCAGTGGCAACACACACATGCATGTAAGAGAAAGCAATCACATACAATGCACACATCACATAAATGTGAGCGCACGGATTTAGCGTGAGCACACATATCGTGTGTCCTGGTGGTTGTGTGTCAGCTTGTCTCTCAAAGCTTTATGTTCATGTGCAGGTTGATAGTGCAAAGCGGCAGAGCAAAGCAATCTCCTGGCACACTGGATGGAGTACATGTAAATTTGACCTTGTTAATGGTGTTGCTGAGCGGTTGATCTTCGCACACAACCACAGTGTGAGTTCACACAGAAGCTGCTGAACCACTAAACTCTGAGGTCACGGCAAAGTCCAAGAGGTTCATGTGGGGAAAGAAGCAACTACATACTGCCCTTCCTCTGTTGCTGAAGCTCTGAAGCTATTTCAGTAAGAATTTTAAAAAATAAAATTTCTACTTTGTACTTTACACATGTAAATGGGTTCAACAGTGACTGCTGCCATTCATACGGTCTCAGTATTTATTACATGTATGTGTAAGTCTAAGCGGAGGCGTGAAGCTGACTTTCACTTGTAATCAGAGTATCTCCTCCACATCTAATCCAAAGCAACTGTTAGTGGTGGTTAGTGGTTAGTGGATGAATTTTATTCGAGTGGAGCTTGATGTTATCAAGTGTCGCAGGCCAGCTTGGAAAATGTGACAAGCAACAGATGGACAGAATCCCCTTCAGGTTTGATGGAAGAGAGACATGCTGCCTTCTCAAGAGTAATCACAACCTACAGATAAATTAAATGAACAGCTAGTTTAAGCTGTTCTGCTTGACTATTTCCTCCCATGCACAGGCAAACACATAATGTCTCTGTTCCTGTCTGTCCATCTTTGTGACATTGACCTTTAAGGCCTCCTTCTCCCTTTTCTCACTATCTCAGTCCTTTATCTCTCTCTCTCTCCTTCCCTCTGGTCATTTCTGCTGAACTGTGAGGACTGAGGAAAATGTGTCTGAGGCATGTGGGAAAAAAGCTCGGGATCATGGGAAGGTGTGATGACGGGATGTCTGTTTTGACCTCTGGGATGAAGGAGCATGGCCTGATGTGGGGAAAGGAGATTAGAGGCAAGAAAGGATACGAAACCCCTGCAGCAGAGACACAGTCAGGACGACCACTTCGTTCCTCCCTCAATGATTATTGAAGGAGTAACACCTTTAATAATCGCTGAGGGAATCTACATGTCCTGAGGCTGCAGTGGTGCTGCTGTTTGGTCAATATTTGCTTTATGCCACAGAAGAAATCACATTCATGACTCACAGAATAATCGGGTCACAGGGGCATTCGTCGAGCAGCGTGCTCCATGTGCTACGACCGCCCACATGAGCAGGCACCTCCTCTGGGCTGACACTGATAATTCACACATGGCACAAAAACGTCTTTTAGATGGGGAACTCGAGGTGCTTCAGCCTTTCCCTACTCTCAATCCATTTATCTCACTGTCATTTGATCTGATCCTACCTGTCAGTGGCAAAATCCTGTTTCTTCTTCTCCTTCATCCTCAACTCCCCAACCTCCCGCCCCACTCCAGCAACTGCCTCCATCCTCACCCTGAACAGGCCCTGGTACAGCACAGAGGCTGTGTGCAGTGATACTGAGGGAGGTCGCCGTGCGGTCACTGCGCAAAGCCTGGTCGCATTGTGACTCGGAGCTGCAGAATGTGCCACGGTGCATTAGCACGCTGCTGCCTGGCTGAGCATGAGGCACAGAGAGAGAAAAAGAGGAGGAGGAGGAGGAGAAAAAAGACAGATAGAAGGTGGAGCTAAGGGACGGAGTTAAAGGCAAAAAGATTAGGGAGAAAAAAGAGGGAGGAAGACCAGAGGAAGAAGGAGAGAGAAGGAGGAAAGTGAGGGCATCAGCGCATTTACACTAGCAGAGTTCAGAAGCCCCAGGGGCGCAAGGTCCTTGTAAGGTGGCTCATAAAATATGAAGGCACATCGAGGCCATGTGTTCACTCTGGTACCTACTCCTCATCTTCTCCTTCTCTCTGTTTTCTCTCTCTCTTTTCCACATTCTCACTTCAATCCTTCTCAACTCGTTTCTCCCTGTTTCTTTTCTTAATGACTAACACTCTTATAACAACCTTAATACTCAACAAAAATAATTAAACACCAGTTTTCTTGCTCTAAAAAGGCAGCTGTTTTTTCAGGAAAGTATAACAAACAAACTCTAAATTCTCAATTTTAGAGAAACGTTAATATGTTTTGATGGATTTTCCAAACACACAAAGCAGCAATGAACTCAAGCAATGAAAGTGAGGACAAAAACCAAAACTGAAGGTACTTTGTAAGTCAATGTCCTTGGATGGTTTCAGGAAAAATATCTGTTTTACGTCCCTCTTGTCATCCCCCCATCATCTGAAATGCAAAATGTAAAAAAAAATAATCATTTTTTAGAACACAAAAGACTGAATGTGTTTCAGAATCAGAATCAGAAATCCTTTATTTATCCCTGAGGGGAAATTCTTTAATTCTTCCATCTCAAGAACAGTGAGACCTGATAGCCAATTGGTCAGCTGCCACTAGCAGAGCAGAAGTTTCTATAGTGCCACCAATGAAGACAGATGGGATGTGATTGGATGATGTAACAGACCAATGGGAGAACCCGCCGCGGGGCTGCTGAGACATGATCTCATTTTCATCCTCGCTCTAAGCAGGTTTATACATCTCTGATCAGGCCGTTGCTAATCAGCTCTGCACCAACTACATGTGCTGTAGCTAATGCACGCACACACACACACACACATGCACGGTTTTCACTGTATTTTTTTGATGCATTGAACATCTCAGGGCAGAAGAGAGAAATTTAGAAGGTAAAACTTCGAACTTTGAATGAAAACACTCACATAAACATTTGCTCTTTTCAGTCTGCATTTCTTGCAAATTGAGTGACAGACATCATATGACAGAAAGCTTTTGGTGCTTTTAAAGACCACACAGTCTCATACAGACCGAATTTGACAGTACAGAGACAGTCAAACAAACACACACACACACACACAGACTCAACTGTCAGAAGAAAGAGGTCACATCGGGGGTTGCTGTCCAGGGACTTGTGCTGAAAGGCAAACATGAAAGAGCTCTATGACGAAGGCTCTGTGCAGCATTCACGACATGCGATCGAGGTCGAAGGAAGTTGCTGAGGCCGCAGCGGGGCTGTGCTGCTCTCTTACTATTAACCCATATACACACTCACACACACACACACACACACACAATTTATTTGTACTCACTCTTTCTGCACAAACACATGCGTCACCGTGGTAGCACCCTGGCCGTGTTGTTATGAAGGCGAAGGCTCTGGGGGGTTGGGACTCGGAGCAGAAAGCCAGAGGTCCATGTCCTGTCCTTGACCCTCCACTGGACCACGAGAGCTTTGAGAGTGACGGATAATAAAAGGGGAAGTCACAAATTAAAGAACTGAATGAGATGAATAATGACAGGAAAGCTGCAAGCGTTTCAAGTCAGTTAATGTTAGGAAAAAGGCAGCAAGTGAACTAAAAACATAGAAAAAGATGCTCAGTAACTGTCAATGTGATGACACACTGTGTGGCTATACTCTCCGTTTTCTAGGAATTACTATCTCACAGAAAATTGAGCAAATGTATGAGAAAACCAAACAATTAGACAATCTTAAATCCATGATAAAGTAGATTAAAATGATTACGGTGATCGTGAATCTTTATAATCTCCTGATTTCTGGCTCTGCATTGTAAATCCTGTAAACTCATGCAAAAGCCAAACTACGGTATCTCTGCTAGGACACGCATTGCTCTCTCCTACATGTACCAATAGTTCAGGCAAGGGTCAAGTGGTCAATAGTAGTGATCAGAGAGGCCTGCTGCCCTTTGAGCCCATCGACCTCTCAGCCCCACAGAGACATGGAGAATATAACTGCTCCAATTCATATGCAATTCACATGTGGCTGCAAGTCTGGGGTGCATCGGAACGAACGGGTCCTCTGAGGCCTCTGCAGCATTGGTAGGATTGATCTGCTTTACCCAGGGCCAAGTGCGAGCTGCCAATCCTAATGCACTGTCAATACGAGCACACCAGGAATATCTGAGGAGAGAGCCGCGGACTGCACGGGAGGGTGGAAGTATCCATTTCTGCTGTGCCTGCAGCCACTCATCCTCCTGTATCTGTCACGAGCTATTACATCGACTCAAACATAACATGTGCTACAGAATATGCTGTAAAAGGAAGTGGGCTTTTATTTTCAGTCTCATTCGGGATACGGAAGAACAGTTACACTCAGATGATGGCTCTATGTATAAAACATGTTCGGAGCAGTATGTTCTCATTTCCAGTGTGCTGTCCCTGCAACTTTTTCAACGTTTTCTTTTCTGATTTGAGCACTTGCAGCTTCTGTTTGCTCGGTTATGTTTTAATTTTTAATGTGATGTAAAAAGAGAGAAACTGACTTCCTTTAAACGTGCTTTAAAACTTATATTCAGTTTACTATCCCGGTTTTCAGTTACCCCAAATTAACAGCATATCAGGTGCTGTAACATGACTCTACAGAACAGAACAGGGAAAAATATGGTTTACATCCACATTAACTGCGTTAAAGATTTGTATGGGATACCGCACATATTACATATGCAGCAGGAAATCCTCAAAGCAATGTTTTATTGTATTTTATTGAGATAAAAAAAATAATAACATGTAGTTCTAGTTCAGTTCAGTGATTCTGTGCCCCAGATTAAGCGGGGCTATTATTTATATCTGGTGCGAAGCTTTATTGTTATTTTAAACATAAAACTATTGTTACGCAGTTGCCGTAAATCGGGGTTTAATTCAAGGTTGCCACGTTTCCATAGCAACCATGGATCCTGTCAACAAATCCGGAAAAAGGAGACGTGGGAGACGTAAAAATTGGTAAATAACGTTAAGAACATTTTTCTGGGCGTAAAGTATACGTCTTTTGTACATTAGTCAAACTAGCGTCAGCTGTTTTACGCACTTCGGTTTGTTATATGGGTCGTTTTAAACGTTACGTGACTGTATTCACTCGCCCTAAATCAACATCCTCAAGTTAACGTGGCTGTAGGCGACTGGATGGCATTTTAAATCTTGGGGAAAGTTAGATTCAACCTGTTTTGAGCCTGATAGTATTAATAACCACGATAGTCATTTACAAACGCATTTTCTACGTGTTGCAGCAAACTTACCCGCAAAGCTCCACCGGACAGATGCATGTTTCCAGCTGTTGGGAGCCCGGAGAAGCTGGACGTCAGCGTGAACAGACAGGTAGCCTCGTTGGTTGATCACTCCTGTGGCATAAGGAGGGAGTGTTATGATGATAGCATACTTTAACTTAAATATACATCAATGAAGGTGAAAAGTCAGCCAAATTTGTATACTTAAGTACTCGGAGTACCGTGAAGTGATTGTGGATGTGTTGTCCAGTAACTTCCGTTTTCAAATGTATTTCATTAAAAACACATACATTCACAAAATGGAAATAATCAAATGTCTGATATGATAAAAACATTACCAAATCAATTTGCACATGTGCACATATTACTTGTCACAGCAGGAAACGTTCAGACATGTGACATTGATGACATTTAATGGTGCTGTTACTCCATTTTCCATATTACACACTTTTGTGCTTCTCCTGCTGTAACATGACGACATGTCTGCTGCGAAAAACACTTATTGGTCATTACTGCCTTGACACTTAGACTCAGTATAAGCCCAAGTCTTGTGGGTGGACAACAGTTTATAAAAGGGGGGTAATTTATATCACAGGACAATTTGTGTTTCATTCTCCAGGGCCTGTCAGTGCTCCACGTGGCCTGCCTCTACGGCCAGCTGCCTACCATTCAGCTCCTGGTGGAGTCCGGGCCGGGGTGGATCAACAGCAGTGACCTCCAGGGTCGCCGGCCTGTTCACATGGTCCTGTCCTCCCAGAGCTCACCCAACACCTCCTCGTGCCTCAGATACCTGCTGGAGCATGGGGCCGACATCGATGTGTAGGGGCATTATTTGGGAATAACGGCTTTAGGCAGGTTTTCAGTTAGGGCAGGTTTTATTTTCTATTTTGGGTTAAAATATAAATGTTATTTTAAAAGGTACATGTAGAATGTAAATAATACTGCAAAAGCAAAATAATGATTACAGTGAGATGATGGCATTTACAGCTGCTGCTGCGTGAGATGGTTATGATGATAGTGAACACAAAGATGATGAAGCTCAGAAAATATGGGTAAGTAATTTTACTATTAATAACAGTACCACAGATTCAGGGATGACCCCGCTTCACCTGGCTGCCTCTGAAGGCCTCCTCGACTGCACAGAGATCCTAGTCCAGGCCGGAGCAGATGTGTCGGCCCGGGACAGCAATGGACACACTCCTCTGGATCTGGCACGCATCTGGTGCTGCAGGAAGGTAGCAAGGTAAAGAGCTGCAAGAACATTTTGTATCAAAAATGAAAGTCCGATTAAACTGTTTCGGCTAAGATGACGATATCAGGCTTCTTGTGTCTTTGTGAAGGTATCTGAGAAGCTGCGCGTGGCAGGAAGATAAGAAGAAAGAAATGCAGGAGAGGAAGCTAGTTCAAGCTCTATATTGTGATCTTGTGGATATGGCCAAACTGAATGATCTCAGTAAAAAGGTTAGTTTGTGTTGTGGAAATCCTGTCATCCAACATTTGGGCATATATTACCCTCACACTGTGACGGAATCACAAAAATCAGTTTCTAATTGTTGCAAATTCACTTCATTTTTATGACATTTGCGGGATATATTGAACATCTCACAGAAACTAATCACACTTTCTCTGCGTCAATTCCCAGACACTTAGTGATGCGAAGATGACAGAGTGGGCAAACAAGAAAGGTTTTCCTCTCCTAAAGGATTTCTGCCCCAGAGCCTTGGTTAGCCAGTACCACAGCCAGTGCCTTCCAGCAGATCAGAGCCGCTCTGATCCAAAACATGCCAAGCACCCACCTGAGGGCCCTCAGGAGGACAGGAGCTCCTCCATCAAGAAACCTAAAGCCTCATCCTCCAGGCCTTGGACCATCTTCATGGGCCTCCAGCCAGAGAAGACCCCTAAAGAGCTGGACCTCCGGGACAGCGTTGCAGTGTGCAGGGACAGCAACAGCAAGAGGTTTCAGTACATCACCAAGTGGGACAATACGCCTCGCCCCGCCCCTGACCTGCCCCTGGATGTCCTCAAGAGAGTGTTGTTCCCCAGAGCCTTCCCTTCCAGGATTGCCTCCCCTTGGCACTTCGAGCCACAGAGCATTGTGCAGGTCCAGCGGCGAGGATACCCCCAGGGGCGGAGCACCTCCCCCTGGACAGAGGTGGCCATGCACCTGGCTGAGGTGCTGGAGCCTGGACACTACTGATCCTTCCACTCTGTACTGGAAGAGTCTCAGCTAGACCTGAAACTAGTAGATGTGTTTAAAAAAATGTATTAAAACCCATCAGGTAGTGAAACATTTCTTATAGTTTTACATCCCGGCTTGTTGGACATGGAAAGAAGCCACTTTTAGCTTGACATCCTGCCACCCCACAACTTCAGCTCAAAGTGACAAAATTAAAAATGCCACACACTCCAGACACTGCTCCTCCAAAAGCAGACGGGGGGGGGGAAGGGTGAGGGAAAGGTGAGAAAACCTCACTGAACTGGGTCACCTGTCACAGATGTATCCCTGCACTTTCACTGATCCCCCCCAGGGTAATGACTGGGGATCCAGGTGAGGGCTTGTCAACAGCATGTGTGTAACTGTGAGCTGTGGCCTGTCAGCTAAAGGTGTGTGTATGTGAGTGTGTGTTGTGGTTTTGTCTTTTTCCTTTACTTCATGAAGCACTTCACACCTCAGTGGGGGTCAAAGAGCAGACTAGCCTCAACCTGATGCACCCACTGTGACCGAGCCATATGGGACTTGAATAACAAAATGTCATCTAGCTACAGTCCAACACACATACCACACACACATTTTTGTGGAGCTCACTGCAAATGAAATTTAACACCGAGCGGGTGGATTAACCTGGTTTAATTGGAAACGACGAGGCTCAGTAAATCTACTTTGGTTTTATTTCCTTTCACACCAACCCATGAAAAGAATCATTTAATCTCTGAGTTATTTCAGCAAAAATCTCTTTTATTTTATGACACACTTTTGTGCATACCAGCCTACATTAAAAAAAGAATTTCGGCTCCTTTAATAGTACTTTCATCAAACCACTTTGAGCAGTTCTTGTCCCTGACACCAGTAAGCTTTCCTGGGTCACTGCACGGTTTGATCTTCGGAAGTGTTTGAATTTTTCTTTGATGTCAGTTCAATTTAAACGTTCAGTGTAAAAATAAAAATTAGTTATTACTATTATTTTTTTAAAAAACAGAAAAGACTTTCAGAGAAGACAGGGCTGTTGTAGACTGCAGTGCGGGTGATTAAAGCGAGACAAGAAAAAACAAAGTGCACCGTTTTTGTGGACACGCGTCAGAGATAGCTGAATATCACTTTAAGAGTATTTAGTTATGAAGTGATCAGCGCTAGAAGTATTTATACCATGGAACTGGAAGTTTTCATAGAACAGAAGCAAATTACTTAGAATTAAACTTCAGATAGCCTGTTCTCATTTAAAGTAATATCAATGAGAGCTTCAGTGTGCTTCTGTGTTTCTAGCAGCTGGTTTGCCACTTAAAGCCATTTTATACTTTCTAGGCTTACTTACTTACCAAAATCCATGCTTGAACATCTGGATTTAGCCAGAAGGAACCTTTTAAGTCATCACATTTATGTCTCATTTCAAGTTGTTGCTAGCTGTATTTGGTCTCTTAATGCCATTTTGTGTAGTGAATCAGATGAAGTGTGAGCAACACACAATACACAAATGACAGCAGATGTCATCTCAAGAAGAAAACCGATAAGGATTTATCTGCCAAAGTCAGAATTTACAGGTATTTTGTGGTTGTTAATTTCAGACCCCGCACATACATATTTTAATACCAAAGCTTAAAAAAAATGGAGGAGTCCAACAGAATTCAAAAGCATTGCACTATGGACAAGATCCCCTCAGTGAGTTCTCTAGTAGATGTTGCTGGCAGTCACCACAGACAGACAGACAGACAGACAGACAAGGACAGACGAAGACAGACAAACGTGGCCTGTGCAAACTTTGTGGGCTCGTGCAGCAGGAAGCTCTGATCTGTTCATTGGTCCGTCCTCTTCATGTGCTCTTCTTCCACTTTGGCTGCTGCCCTGTTTAAGTCCCATCCGAAAAACAAATTTCCACAGTCCTTCCTGCTTCCCCCCTAATTTCCAACACATACACTCACTCGCGCACCCCGACGCAAGAGGCTGCACCCCAGGACTGAGCTCCTCAGTACATTTTCTGTCGGCTGGGCAGCACTGCCTCCTTGAGGAAAGAGAACACAAGGAGGATCCCAGACCTCTTCCCCCTCTTGCCCTTGGTGAAGTAATTAGACACCACATCATCTAAAAGAAGAGAAGAAAGGAATGGGCAATAAAAAATAATAAAACCATTCACTCCGCCCTTAAATACTCCCAGTGCTCTGTCCAAAGGCAACATACAGCCGAAGAGAAAAAGTCTCACCTCCTTGTTGCATGGTGGATGGAAGTACATTTTCCCCCGCTGACAGTGACACAAAGAAGGCGAAGGGGATCACCCACAGGCAGATGGTGAAGTATGCCAGTACCTTGATGCCAGTCAGGAACAAATTAAAGATTATAAGACAAGGAGACATTGTACCTACAGATGAGACGATTATTAAACTGCACAGTTTTCGGGTCCAATATTCAGCATTTTCACCATCATCAGTAGAGGGTTTTTTTTGTCCCAGCTGCTGATAAAATAAATGTAAAAATGTGCCACTTTGTTTCTGATGAAGCATCCTCTCTGTCTGTGGTCTCACTTCAATATCCCGCCCACAATATCTGACTGATTACACATGCAGAGCTACAGCCTATCAACACTGAATAATCTGAATCTGTTGAGTAACTAGCAATCAAAGTTATTAAATAAATCTAATGAATGTAGTAAAACATGATAATATTTGTCTCCATAATGTAGCATAGTGGTAGTATAAACTAGCAGAAAATTGAAATATGAGCACCTCAGAGTCTTTCTCCACAACATAAAAAGGCACCATAATAAATTGACGTGGTATGGTATCATAAACCTGAGATGTGTTTACCTCTGAGAATGGATAATACTCTTGTGCAAAGTACTGGAAGGCCATATAATGGTTCACCACCACCAACACTGGGAGTGAAAACAAAGGAAATGAAACAAAGGTTGGAAAAAGTAAAAGAAATTCACGTACATGTTACTGACAGATAATGACCATTGATTCGGTAATAAATAAATAATTCCACACACAAGATTTTTTTTTGTTCTTGTTAGTTTCATATAAATACCAGGAAGCATCTATCCTTACTGTGCTTTCACAGTTTTTCTTTAGGTGCTCTGTTTTAAAATAAAGAGTCAGGGTTTGACACACTTACCACAGGAGAGGATGAAGTTTGGGGAGCTTAGGAGTATGTAGGGGAAAGTCTGCAGAAGGCCAAAGTACACCAGGTTGGTGAAGAGGCCGACTCCCACCATCAATACTGGGAAGCCTTCAAAAAGGTAGAGGCCTGTCAACACACCTGTCGAGAACTGGACACATTCACACACAGAGTCAAACAGAAGTGCTACAGGCTTTCTTTACAGATTTTGCTGCAGTATATTCTTTAAAAAACATGTCTGTACCCACTTACTCACCATTATCATGTACTTTATTATTCGACTGGTGGCTACTGTGTATTCTTCTATTAGTTCTGCCAAGTAGTACAGGCCAGCAGCTGAGTAAGGACAAAGATGGTAAGCAAGCAAATGGGGGAAAAGCTCAAATCTCTTAACAGTTTGCTATTCTTGGTACTAACAACAGTCACTGCCCAGTAGGTAATGAGATTCAGTAGCATAAAATAAACACAATCCTGATTTTACAAAAGCAGATATTGAATGAGAACACATAAACAAACCAAAAATTTGATGAAACATGTTATGCCAACCTTTGGTGTTTGACAGGTTTAGTTAACACAAACAGTTTTAGTTGTTCCCAAGACTCAGTTCATATCCCTAACTGTACTTGTTGATAAGAAGTGGGTCTCACAGATTACATAAGGCTCCTTCACCTTGTACCAATTATGGTGTCACACTGTTACCAAGCAGCTTATGAGTGGCAACAAAGAGCCGGAAGGTAAGCTACTCTGTAAGACAGCCATTGGTAATAAAGTATGTCAGTACCTCTTTGTAACAACACAACTGTCTAATTACTTTATTGATAGTTAATCATTTCCTTTTGGCTTTTGCTGACTGCTTCTATTCAGTAATAATACAGTAATAAAGATGATAATTGATACGTGAGCAAGAGTTTGTCAAATGTCATCCTGTAGTAGAGAAGACACGATGTAGATACCCTGGCAAACCAAATGGTGTTCTTATTACAAGATTTTAATTGACCGATCACTGGTAATTGTTTCATAAAGCAACAATAGCATCCGTCCTATTTTCCTTTTTCTGCCTTTGCCATGCTAAAGCAAAGAGTAAACAGATAACGTTACTGCAGCAGAGGCAGGGACAGAAACAGAGACAAATATCTAACAGGTATGACGGAGTGTGACCGACATTAACAGGTTTCAACAGTCAGCAGCCACACCTGACAGCTACAGCAGGTGATACGTGGCCAGGTAACTAACTGGCGACGTGGACGGACAGGCTCCTCGGCATATTTCCTACAGATGTTTTCAAAGTAAATTCAATATGTTGTTGGTGCCGCTTGTCAGAGGCAGGTGGGCCGCATGTCAGGCAGCAAGCTGGTCAACTAACCTAACAGTACTGTCTGACGTAAACAAACGAAAATGCCCCCAGTCACACGTTAGTTGGATATGCTAACGTTCCTGCAACTTTAGCTAGTCTTTACTGCGTGTCAGACATTATGACCACACTAACTTTGTTTGCTGAGGCACTGCCTGATTGATTCGTTTGTATCGATACGAAGAAGCTGAAGAGAAAGAGCGCTCTATCGATAAATTCTGGCTAACTGTTAGCAAACATTATCAGAAAATATAAGCAAACTTTACGCCTGGTTTCCCATGCCCTAAGAAAACTACAAATAAAGAGATGGCAAAAATCTAACCATAGCAAATTATTGTGCTTTTACATAATAGTATACAGTCTGATACTATCTAAAAAAAACTTCTCAGATTTTAAAAAACTACAAAAAAATAACAACTTGCCTTCTTCTTTTATCCTCCCAGGAAAGCTAGCTTGCTAGCTAAGCAGGTAGGTAGGTAGGTAGGTAGCTTGCAGCAATTCATCAAAGCAACTCATTTAACTTATTTATTATTGTGGTAGGTTTACTATTCATAGTTGCACTTTATAATCAACACACTGGTAAGTGCTCATACGGCCACCGCTTTGAGAAACGGAGCCTCATCAACGCCAAATGGTGCAACTTCACCTGCTAACTTGGTCCGCTAGCATTAGCAAGCAACTGGTAGCTAGTGAGTTACCACTTGAAGGGAATTCTCAGTGTGCACTTACCTATTGCTAGAGTGACGAAGGATATCTGGATCACCAACGACAGCCAGCTGAGTAAATAGATAAACCACATTTTTCTGCATATGAAACAACGCAGAGAAATATGAAAATAATACACAAAACTGATAGCTGGCTGCTAACTAGCAGTGGCGCAGCGGTCAAAGTTCCTCCCCGTGTGTTCTCAGCACAGACTGAAGAGAGCAGAAAAGAAGGGACTTGTTTTGGTTGTAGCGCCATCTGTGGTTGGAGGATAAGTTAAATTAGATAAGATCTGTCCTAAGAAATGCGTGGGAATTGGCTGCAATTATATAGCACTTTTATATTTGCCTCACTGACACATTCACGTCAACGAGCTACCATTTTAGTCAAGGTGCGGGTCTCATCTGGAATGAGGAAAGTTCAGCATGTGGACAAGAGGAGCTCTGGTTAGCGTGGTAGGTTAGGTCCCTGGTTGAATTAAATGACCCAGAAGAGGAATGTGATAGGTGGCTAAATTTACTGAAAAGTTTTTAGAGTGCAAAGGGGATACTGCCTTCCCAAAGTTCCTTTCTTCAGCAGTGTTTTAAAAACACATAGTTTGAGTGTTTGTGACCAAATGTCTCATGATGTGCTTTGATGAATTCACTACAGTGTGCATGGTCAAATCCTCATCTGTTTTAATAAATTAGACAAAGCATGTAATTCTACACAACATCCTTCCCATTTCATCAGTAGCCTTGAATGAAGTTGAATAAGTTTAAAAGCTTCCTGTTTCTCAGTTTCTGTATATCCCTCTCTCTCTCTCACACACACACACACACACACACACACACACACACACACTGGCCTTATGTGCATTGCTTCAATAACACAGAGGGGGCAGAATACATTACTGCATCCCAAAAGCTAACACCTTTGAGACTGAGGAGGGAAACAATAAAAAATGTATGCCGGAGAGTGAACAGACCGAGACCTTCTAGTAAAAAGAGCTAAATAAGGTAAATATATAATGTGAAACAGTGCAAAGACACTAAAATGGTGTCAGAGTCAAAGGTGGGAGTAATTTCATCTTCTTTTCAAATGCTTTTCGCAAAGGCATATAGGCAGATAGATACGGCTCGATAGCTTGGTGCGAGGGCGTATGTGTTCATTCATGCATGCATGCACACACATATACAGTATCTGTGTGAAGGTGAGAAAACAAAAGGCGACCTGCCACATTTAAAGATACTTTCAGGAGGAAGTGACACAGATCACCTGAGGCTCTTATCTCAGGAACACCTCTGGACTCTGGGTGTGAGGGCTTTAATGTGCCTAAATAAATGGCAGCCTTCATCTTTCTGCTGGATGGCACTTTGAGAAACAGACACCTCAGGGGGAGAGAAGTATTCACATAACCTAAGTGTTTTTCTTTTATGGTCCAGGCCATTTTCTATTTATATTCTGTGGCATAAAAATCCCGTAACTTGCACTTAGATCAGCTCAAACGCAGGCACCCAAAAAGAGAGACGATGGACGTTAAACACGACTCAATGAGTTTCTTTTGGCACGCAACAAGTTCTGGCTATTTGAAGAAAATCTGAGTTAAATGGCATTTGAAAAAATATTTTGTCTTTGTTTTTCCCTAGTCCTGAACGTGGGATCTGACACCTGCACCCACTGTCTGTTACACCTGACATCTGACATTATTTTAGGTAAATATAACTCAGGTCTTTATTTGTTTGAATTGTTTCATCAACAAAACTGTACATTTTGGCATAGAAAGGTGATGACTCTTAAAGACAAGAAGTTATATTTATTATCTATGTCATTTCCTGCAGTAAGTACTGTCAGTCGTCTTGTTTGAAGAGCAGTGCTGATGCTCTGAGGCGAGAGTCTCTCTTCTCTCGGTTCTGTCTCAGCCTCCGGAGCACAGGGGCGCTGCCGCACTCCCCTGCCCAGGGAACATCTCCTGCTGCTGGGACAGCCTGTGGACCTGAGTGAGGGTCTGACCAGGAGAGGGAGAGAGAGAGAGAGAGAGAGAGAGAGGACCGCATCCTCTGGTTAGACACAAATCTGAAAAATTTGAAAAAAAAAAGCATTATCTCATTTTAAAAATTATGCAACAATGAAAATAAACATAGACTTGTTTTCCTATTAGTGGCCTCAAATTATTAAAGGAACATTCTACCATTTTGGAGAATCTACTTGCTCGCTGTCTGTGTTGTCCAAAAACTACTCCTTTGTTCAAGGGCTCAAACACAGTCACAAGGGGATTATTTAGACGCTTAGTTTTCCTCAAGTATCTGATCTGTAATGTGTTGAAATGCTAGCAAGATATATTGTAATCCTAATTTGGATTTTAATGAAATATGTGAAACTATCCTTTGAGACGATTACTAATTGAGTCGTGCCTCAGCATACCTCTGGCCCTAAACAGACCACTGACATGGACACAAGAGGCAACAATGAAAGACAGCACACACTGTCGTGTCATTATGAACACAGGACTGATGGGACAGCGTACCCTGTGCTTGTCCAGAGGAAGGCTGGTCCTGGTTCTCGCCTATCACCCTCCTCCTCCTCTGGAGGACTTGCAGGAGCTCTGCCTCCCCAACATTTCGGCCAAACCCCTTCCTGGATGACACCCTGCGGTGGGGCTGATGTTTCATGTTGTCCTGGTGTGTAGAATGGATGAAGATGTCATTTATCACTCAAGGCTTTAGCATCAGGATACTAATGTGAGTTTAAGTACGTTACCAGCATTCCTTTCAACTCCAGGATGGCTGATTTCCTGTTTTCACTCCTCTGGTCCTGTAAGAGGATTTAGGATTTGAAGGCAGTGAATAAAACTGGTTCACAGCTGCTTTATGATAAAAACAAAAAGTGACAAAGAAGTACGGGAAAACCGACCTGCCATGAGCTGTTGTCATCCTGTGAGCAAAGTCAGATGTTAGTGTCAGAGCTTATTATTCATTACTTTGTCTTTTGCACTCATATGAGTTTGTGTAAGTTGCGAATGCAATTTGCGCACTTGTATTCTCTTGATAGGCCTCAAGACGATGCCTTTCTTTATTCTCTCCATCATTTCATCCACAGCTTTCGTCTTCATGTCCAAAAAGGGTGCTGATTCTTAAAGAGTAGAAATGGATAAAATATTTAAACTTGTCACGGCCACTTCTGCAGTGTCACTGTAGCATATTTTCAGGAAAACAGAGTGTTCAAATCAGAGATGAAGTATTGTTTACTGTGTTTTGAGAAACCAAAAAGGAAATATCCTAAAAATCCGAGAATTACTTTAAAGATTGCATCTGTGCTTGTTTCGAGCCACACATCAAAAATTTCTAATGCATTTCTGAGATATTTAAGGCAGGAAAAAAAATGCGCAAATTACTGCATGAAAAGAGAGAATTTACACTTTCAGCAGATGAATGTGGAAACAGTCCGATAGTGTCAGACTCTGCATGTACATCACTCTTCACAGCCAGGCTCGAAAATTCAACTGGAACAGCAAGAAGGAAAAACACATTTTTGACTGGAGGGAGACTTTAACCGTGTGAGACTCACTGTTTTGTTCAGCGTTGTTGGCTTTTTCTTTCCTTCTGCTTCTCAGGAAGTCAAGTGAACTTTGTCGAGAGAGAGAGAGAGAGAGAGAGAGAGAGAGAGAGAGAGAGAGAGCGAGGTCACAAGGGTCAGATTCATCATACTGGGTGGGTGAGGATTTTTTGTTGTTGCTGTTGTTATTGTTGAGTGTAAAAAGCCTCTGAATCAATATTTTAACAATCATGTGAAACTATAAGACTGTCCACGCTCCCCACTGTTTTAATGACAGAGGGAAAGGGCATACTTGGTGGCAGTGGTGCATGGTGGAGGAGGTGGAGGAGCTGGAGGAGGCGGTGGAGGTGGAGCAGGAGCAGGAGCAGGAGTAGAACTCTCCTCCGGTTCATCAGTGGTGTCCTCCTTGTTCAGTTTATCTTGTAGCTCTTTCACTGCAGAGGAACAGAACAAAACAAAACATCTGATCATCGGTGTCATAAACAAAGAGCGAATTCGGCTGGACAATGCAAAATCACATTGAACCATATAGAATGTAAAACCGGTCTAATCCAGAGAGAAAGAAAAGCTTTCAAAGGACTGCACTTCATTTATCAACAACAACTTAAATATTTGGATCCTAAGTTGCTGTCACTTTGGCTTCAGCAGTCACTCATTGCTTTTCACTCTTTCCTGCGGTTACCATTAGGCTTGTTTCTGCTGAGAAACGTGTCTCTACTGGCAGCTACCTTGGTCCTGGAGCTGCGTGACAGTCCTGTTAGCCTCACACAGCCGAGTTTCTAAGGCTTTCGTCTCCTCTTTGCTCGTCTCCAGCTGTTCTTTCAGGCTCTGGTGCTCAGAGAGGACGCTGGTGCCTTCCACAGCACTCTGACAGGAATGACAAAAACAACAACAACAACAACAACAACAACAACAACAACAACAACAAAACAGGAGACATGATGACGAACATAAAAAGGTCAAAGTGGATATGCATTTTGTTCTCTTTCATCACAGCTGCACACACCTGGTCCTGGTAAAAGCGTTGTACATCACACAGGGCTTTGCTGATGGTGGAGATTTGCTCCAGCGCCTGCTGCAGCTGCAGGCCGATCTCTGAGCTCTGCGGCAGCATCACGCTCTGTCCGTGGGTCTCCTTCTGCTGCGCCACCATCTGACAAGACACAACAAATCCAGCTTCACCTTCTGACATCTTCCGCTCTTCCTCATGATTATCCGCCTCCGCGAAAATGGGAAAGAAATGCATCAGTGACAATGAACCACAATTAAGAAGGAGAATGAAGTGAAATATGAGTGGCTGTTGATTCATTTTCTTCCCCCAGGAGGTTGTCACAATGCAGAGAAAATGTTTTCAAACCAATATTTGACTGAACAATGACTTGGAAGCCTTGGTACTCATCGGCTTCACTGATGAGTCATAACAATGCAAACAGGATGATTTAGCTGCGAGACAAAGCATCGTTTTTCCGATGTTCCAACATAAGTGGCTTGTTAGGAAAAATGCAAAATGTCAAGCACAGCCTTCATTCTCTGGTGATTCTTTCTTCTGTGGTGTGACTAATAAATACACCAGACGCTCAGAGTGCTCTAAACAAACCTTTTGTTCTTTTGCATGAGCTTGTGTGATGCTTAATATCATATATGCAGGGAAAATGTCATAGATCTGTGAGGTTAAATAACTTAATTAATCCACGAAGGGAAACTAGTTTGCACATCAAGTCGGGTATAACACGAACACAGAAACAAAAACATGCTGGCAGAGGACATTAACGTAGCTCATGAGCACGTAGCCACAGAAAAAACAAGGCATTTAATACAATTGGTCATTAATGTAAGAGAGGCACCTGAAAATGCGATCAATAGGAGGCAATAACTTTTTAATTGGAGTCGCCTTTTTAATATACAAACACCTAAAAATATCAGAATCACCTGGTAGAACCGTGGAAAAGTCATTAAAGCATGATCTGGTCTTTTTGACTGACTAAATGGGCACCTTGTGAGAGCAGGCCTGTGGTCAGAGAGCGTGACAACAACAACAAAAAAATGGTTTCTGCATTTCGACCTGTGAGGACAAACCGAAGCAGCGGGTTTGGTGAGCTCTGTATCAGCGCATGCAGCACGGGGTTCTGCGCTGCAAATTACACCACTCTAATCTCTGGTCTCCCTTAAGCAGAGAGCAATTTTCACACAGCAATTAGCGCAATTATTTCATACATACAAACACGCAGACCCAATCACACACAGCTACACAAAGGGACAAAGAGACACACACACACACACACAGATGTGAAAAAAAACAGCCAAATTGTTTCCTGTTTGAGGCCCTGCATCATTATACCACCATGCATCACAGAGAAGAGGTGTGAATGGTGTGTTCATGTGTTTTCAAAACACATGAAAACAGACAAATAGTAGTGCACACAAGAGGCATTCAGCACAGGGGGGTCTTTTACCATGAATTGAGAGTAAAGGGGCTGAATTGTGTGAACAGTTGGGGGTCCTTTTCACAGGTAAGGACCCCTGCGAGGCAGCCCATTGTGCGCCTGTCCGGTAAATGGAGGACACCGTGCACAAAGGCGACAATTGCTATATGCTCGGCAAAACATAAAGGTGTCAGGCAAAGACAGGTTGTGCTTAAAGACCGCTATTCTCCTTCAGCGGCAATGATGACCACTAATTATGGGGAAGGGAGGGGCTAAATGGGGAAGGGAAGGGAGCGGGGACACGTTTTTGAAAGAAAAGGCCTTCATTATATGAGCAGCTGGGGCAGCAAAAAAAAAGTGTGTTTGGGTATGTGGGTTTTAAGTGAATTGGTGTTTTTCCCGCATGTCTGTGAGTGTGTGTGTCTGCTTTTGTCTTGTATGTGTGTGCTTGTGTGAATGCCTCGCCTCACCCAGAGAGCCCAGATTTGACCAAAGTGTCATCCATGTGAAAACAGAGAAAGGAGACTCCTTCCCCTGTCCTGCCACATCATCTGCACTCTGACAGCAGAAGAGTGTGTCAGTGTGTGTGTCTGTGTGTGTGCATGTGTGCAAGCACCCCCAATCCCACCTCCCCATTTCTGCCCAAGTGTTGGTGTGTTTGCCCCAGCTGCCCGAAGGTCAGCTCCAACACTCCTGCTCCCTTCCTGTGGCATGACCTGTCACCCTCAGTATCTATAAGTGTGAATGTATGACAAAATGTTTTGCAGAAAAACACACGTGTACACACAGCTCACAGACACAAACACACACACACACGTATGCCACGCGCTCACACCTGGTGGGCGAAGACTTCGGCGTGCTGCCGGAGGCCCTGCTCCAGCTCCAGCTTCTGAGACATCTCTGTGAACTCCTCTGTGACAAGCTGGGAGACTGTGCACACAAAACACACACACCCATAAAGAACACACATGAAATTCAGTGATGATGATGATGATGATGATGTCATTCATTATGTTTTTGACTGGGCAACGGAAGCTGAAACGTAGCGCCGGAATGATCCACTGCTTCATTAAGTTGTCAAATAAATCAAAGCAAAAAGGTCATATATTCACTAATTTACATCATATTCAAGTATTTAAATCATTATGATTTGTTGCTTTTCTCTATTTTATATAAAAACTCACCATTTTGCAGTAATAATACACACACATTGCATTGCTGTTGCAACAGGAAAACTCAGAAGATCAAACAAAACCATTTATCACCAGAAAAAAGACAAAATATGTTGTGTTTTTGTAATTTGGGTGAAATTGCCCTTTAAATGACTTTTGGCTTTTACACTTCTGGTTGGATGAAACAACAAAAAGAATCATTTATCCCAATTTTATGACTGTTTTTTAAACAAATAATGAAAATAATCATCAGCTGAATGTTGTGAGGACTCACCTCGTTTGATTTTATTCATGGTCTTGCTCTGTTTGCTTATTCTCCTCAGTACAGCCTCTTTCTCTTCGAACTCCAGAGCCAGCTGAAAGCAAAGGGTTGGTGATAACGTGCAGACACACACACACACACACACACACACACACACACACACACACACACTGATGTACCTGCTCTCTGAGTTTGACCTGCTCTTTGGTCAGATCCTCCACTTGTTGCTCCAGCCTCAGCTTCTCAGCCAGCAAAGCGTCCACAGACGTCTGCAGCTCTGGCACACAGTCATAAAGAGGTTTGTGATGTTTACAAGACTTTGACGCCGCTTGAAAAAACCTCAAATCCAACTCCAGTTCTCCTGTGGTGATGATGATTCTGAAGCACTTTATTACAGAAACATCATTTAGAAGCTTTTTTAGTTGTATCTTCACACTCATATGTGCTGTGATCCAAAGGTGTTGTCAATCTTATCCCTTCTTGATAAATAAAGCTTTAAATTTTTACTCTGTGAGGTTTTCACGGGGAACACAGCGTGTCTAAGGTCACCCATGTGCTTCAGCTGTGAACCAACGTAATAATACACACATGGTGAATTAACTGCTGTTAAGAGGCTTCTCTAACTAACTGTCTGAAGTGGTGATGTTTAATATATCGGGATGATTATTTTACGATATCAGGAACAACATTAGCTAAACCATCTCTCCTTTTAGGGTCATTATTGTTTCATATATTCCTCATATGGCAAAATATATTCACTTTTGGTTTGCCAGACACAAGTTTAATTGTTGTCAACATCTCGAGCCGTTTTGTCAAACCTGCGATTTTGGCTTGACTCTCCAGCAGCAGCTTCGCCTCCTCATTCCTGTCCACACCAACATCAACCAAGTCACAGTTAACCATGGGGTCGGGCTCCTGGTCTAAGTTCATGGCAGCAGAGTTTTCAGGCAGCTCGGGGATGAGCGGCATCAGCATCTGGCTCTGCCTCTTCAGGACTTTGTTCTCTTTGGTCACCTAGGGCATGAGAGGAGAGGAGGGTGAGTCTGGAGGTCGCTGTGTGTGCGCCTTAGTTTGATCTATCAGTGTGAAAATGACAAAGGTAAGGTGAGGTTAGAGTCTATCATCTGACATGTCAGGAGATGAAAGGAAAGGAGGAGAAACGGCAGCACAGGTGACGGAGGGGAAGACAGGAATGAAAATGAAACAAAACAAAAGGACATACAGGGAGGGAAGCGACAAGAGAGAGCACAAGAGGAGAGAAGTGAAGGAAACTGCAGCAGAGTGAAAGAATAACATGAAAGAAAATGAAATTAAAGGACAGGAAACAAAAGGAATGAAAGAAACGAAAAGGAATGAAAGGACATTGGGACGAAAATGACAGGAAAGGAGACGAGGGACCTAATGAAAGAAAGGCAAACAACAAAAAGGAAAGGAGAGTGAATGAAAAAGCAGAAAGGAAAGGAAAGGAAAGGAAAGGAAAGGAAAGGAAAGGAGCATCACTGCAGAGGTTACAAGACGTACTGTGGCAGCCAGTGCCTCAGCACTCTCCCTGCAGGAGCGCTCAATCTGGAACTGCATCTCCAGTACATTAATCTCCTTCAGGAGCTGATTGGAGACTGCAAATGAGAGGAGGAGAAAAGTTAATCATCTCACGGTCATCTCACTAAAAACATCTGAGAGAGGTAACCTGAGGAGAGTTTGCACAGATTAAACCTGAATCATAAACGCCCTTTCTTTGTGAAATTTGAACATGATGCATTTTTCCCTGCACTGGAGACTTTATGTTGCCATAGATGTGATTTTGAAGTTTAAATGTTTTTCTGCTTTGTGGAATAGTCTCTACCTCGCTTATGGTCCTGAATCAGGACAAACAGATATTAAAATGAATAAATTGTTCTCACCTTCCTCCAGTTCAGACAGTCTCTGATTGGCTTCATCCCTTTGCATTTCCAGGATCTCACACTAACAGTCAAACATCCATGAGAAAGGAGAATGAGATCAATCAGGTAACAACAAAATACACAAGTATTTGATTTTATTCTCATGGTATTCAATTCAATTCGATTCCTTTTCTTTCTTTTTAAATAGTTAGCTTAGTTAAATTTTTTTGAACCAAAGCCTGTCCAATTTGTATGATATTTTTATGTAATCACGTGGGAGAAGTCGTTTGACATTCAGCAAATAACAGTACATCTGCTTGAGCAGGAAATTCAGTGTTTCCTCTCATGCTGATTGTCTCTAATGCACATTAGAAAGTGGCATTAATTAACCAGCAATTTACTGCCAGCCATTAGCGGCCATACCCGAATGTCTCCCTCATCCTCAGAAGATAAATCACTCTCTCCGTCAGACTCTGTGGGGAAAATAACATCATTCTGTCAAACAGGCTGTGGAAACAGAAAACACTCATCTGAGAGGCAAGATAATCACACGAAATCCACACATCCTGTCAGTGTGACTGCAGGGGGAACTTGGTGAGGCCATGTGATGGAGGTCGGTGCAAGAAACACAGGAAGTGAAATCACTTAAGGATCCTACAAAAAATGCGTTTCACTTTCTGCGGCCTCTGAGTCACAGTATAATCTCCAGCTTCTGCTTCATTTTGTCCAATAAGCTGAGTTTTGTGTTATGCTAAAATGTTTATTAAAGATCTTTAGAGTTGCTAGAAGATTTTTTTTTTGTGCTAAGCTAACTGGCTGCTAGCTGCTGCTTCAGATTTACCCAACAGATACCACAGAGAGTGGTCTTGTGGACTTGTCATTTATCTATCTATCAGCAAGACGGTGAATTTAACATGTTTTCCAAACACATGGAGCCAGAGACAGTATGTGTTTAGCCTAGCTTAGCATGAGGACAAGACTGATTTGTTCTTTTCAAGGAAACAAAACGACCTACTAGTCTCTTTAAAGCTCAGCAACTGGCAAGTTAAATCTCAGTTTGCTATAAGACTAGATAATTTTTCGTTTTATGTGGGGTTTATGGGACTTTTCACATTGCCCAGCTACAAAGTTCTTGCACACAAACCCGATGTTTTACTGTCAAGCTCAGCAAAACCTCTGCTGGCTGTAGCTTAATATCAAAGAGAAGTGAAAGTCATCTTGCGAGGAAAGTGAAACAGCACACTCCCCAAAATGGTGAACTGTAATAAAGAAGTGGCTCCATCTCATGTTTCATTCAAAGTGCTAAAGCACACTAAACGTCCCCAATCAAGAGTGTGCTGGAATAATAAAAACAATATAACATATATATTAACAATAATAACAAAAATGGATGACCTTTGACTGAATGAACAACAGCACAAGATGTGAACATTTTATTATTCCTGAAAAGGAAATCTAACCTGATTATCATGCAAGTACTGAACCCAATTATTTAGATACCGAAAGGACTCATTGAAACTGCAAAATGTGACTATCATATCATGTGACTAAAACCAATATTTCAGCAGGAGTTTGTACGCACATTATCAAGTCCTACCTGCTGTTGCACTGTCCTCACCTTGCATCCACATCCTGCCACAGTTTACTTTTTTAGCTCCTTGGTAAGCTAAACTAAACTGCACATCCCAGCACTAACAGAAACCTGCTTTTTGTCTGAGCAGCAGTCGCCTTTTTATGGAGGAAGCAAGCGGGAATTTCTGCTAAAGCCCTCCTCCACTGCCACAGTTTTAAAAAGAGGAACTTTTTCCTTACGCTCCTCAGAAGACGCACTTACATGTATCTAAATATTGATCATGTTTGTTGAATCTTACTGTTGATGTAAGTCAGCTAGAGTGTGAGGCGTTTGAACCTCTGCCCCCTTGTTCGTACAGTAAAAAGAGGAGAATGTAGGCTGTATTCATGCATGTGGTCACACTGTCTCTCTTCTGCAGGATCAATGTCACTCACACTGTCGCAGGCAAAGGCAAAGCCTCTTTTATTCTTCTGTGCTCGACTTCTCTTCACGACTTCGGAAACATCAGACCTGCCGTGGGAACCATAATCTTGATGACAGTTCACAAGATGATGTTGATGACACTCATTCCCCCGCTATAAATAATTTAAAGCCATTTTTTTTAACGGTTTATTTCTAGCAGCAGCCTTCACCAAGAGTGTAGCAGTCACCACGAGCGCATATTATGTTGTAAGATTGAATATTTTCATGAAAAACAAAGGAGTAAGCTTAAAATTTATCAGGTTTGGGCTACACAGACTGGTTGTTAGGATTAATTCATTGTTTTAGTTTGATCTTTGTTGACTGTAAAAGAAAAATGTATACTTTTTGGTGTGTGTCTTCCAACATGAAGTAGAGAAAAAAATGAGTCCTAAGTCGAATAAAACAAATCTCAAATATCGTTGCAGGTACTTGTTGACAGTCTGTAAACAATCCAGGTGTGTTACGTTCTTTGAAAAAATATAAGACCTGAATGTTGGACGTGTTTAAGTATGTGTGATCTGTAATAAACCGAGAAAACTCCAGACAAATCATGGAAGAGTCAGATAGTGGTTTTGGCTTGTGGAATAACCAAAGCCTGACCCTTGCAAAAATGTCCGCAAGGTGAGTTATCTGTAAAAGTCAGACATTATTTAGCAAGCATTCCCATTGTGTGCTGAAACATGCCAGTGTTCAATGACAGCCTTGACCCTGCTTTATAAATTTAGATTCAAGAGATCTTTTCTCTCCCTACAACACATGGGACATGGGACAATAAATATTTTCTAATCAAAAGACCTAATTTAAATTTTTTTTTCTTTTAAATCACCTTCAACATACACATGGATGCCCTGTACAGATGAACGATAAAAGCTGCTGTGATTCGTGGCAGTGACGTCCTTGTGATTTAATGAGTCTTTTCTTTTTTCTGTTGCTCTCTTTACAGGCACCACCTGAGCACCAAAACCTTGTCCAGCCCGTCACCCTGACCTTTACTAATGATTCCTCACCATGTTAATAAAGGTGAAATTGTCACTTAACATTAGCTGTTGTCTGGTGTATCTTGCAGTGGGCGACATTGTCAGACAACTGGATCCTCATTAAAACTGGGTCTTTTAAATTCTGGTTAAATTGAGACAGATTGAAAAAGCCAGCAGGATTTATGTTTGAAAAAGCACAAAGATTAAACAAAGCTTGCCATGGGCTTCAGCCAGCCTTTGGCCTTCCTCTTCCTTCTGATATTCTCAAACACTGTTTTGTTTCATTTGGAAATGAGTGCTGATTCATTTTAATTTGTCTAGTCTTTTGAAAAGAAATGTCAAGGTAATTCAAAAAATACGGACCACGGCTGCAGACATGATAACTTCGGATCCTATCGTATTTTCTGTCGTAATGTCAGATGGTTCTTCATTTTAATCAAACATACTTATAGCTTACAAGTTCTTTAAATCAATATCTCTGCAGTATTGTTTTACATCATATATAGATGTATATGATAGACCGCACAAAAAGAGAAGTCCACTTGACAGTGGACTCTATACAATTATTCTATTATTCTATTACATTTATTCTACAAGATATTTATTCAGTAGCAACAAGTTAGGTTGCGTTACCAAATTGCTGAGGACAGTCAAGGGTTAAACGTATTTCTTCAGAACAATAGTGTGAGATAATAATTAAAACCGACTCTGACTACAGTGTAGCTAAAAGCCGTCATTATTAGTCTAAGCGCTGATGAATAGATGTTTTCACAGCGTGGCCTAACAAAAAATACTGCTGTCAGAAGTGGGATTCGAACCCACGCCTCCAGAGGAGACTGCGACCTGAACGCAGCGCCTTAGACCGCTCGGCCATCCTGACATACGAATCAGAACGTCAGGATCTAATCTAATAGACCTACTTTCCAGGACAAGGACTTATTAATTACACACTATATCGGTATAATACACACAGTATGGACCTACATAATGTCACACGCTGCAATTCACCACGAAGAAGTGCAGGTTCAAGGTGAAAGCCCGGGTTTAAACGTCAAAAAGAAGATCAACACGTGTCAGATCGCGATTCCTTAAAACTGCAACAACACCCACAGTTTATGTTGACAGCTTTACAAATACGCGTTTTATCTTTTCACTCAGATTTTTCTAAAAAGGCATCTTTTTGGTGTCTTGGGAAAACTTAGGTTAATTTAAAATAAAATTGTTTGCGGCTGAGCACAGCATGAGTTTGCGTAACGGACAGAGCTGTTAAAGAGGTTAAACATTTAAAATATTTTTGTTTTACATTACTGTGAGTCTTAGCGGTGTGCGTGTGCTTTACTGTTCGAAAGCCAATATGGATGATAACATATGACACATTAAAGCTGCAAAAATGAGAAATATTACAGAAAAAATGCACTTTCCTCCTCAAGCTAACTTCATACAACAATATTTTTTGAATATCTTTATATTTGGTTAATAGACATGTTTTTATATTAACATTTTGGGCACATATTTAGTAAAGCAATGCGTGTGGAACAGAATATTCAACTCAAAGTGCTTAACATAAGGCACAAAAGACAGTGAGATACAGCTATATGAAATACAATAAAAATACATTTTTAAAGTGCATGGTAAGCTATGACTAATTATTGAGTGGCTAAAATTATAAACAATCCTATGCTTGTGTTTGTTATCAGTCCATGAAGTAGGCTAAGTTCCAACAGTCAAATTATAGGGAAATGCACAACACTAAATTCATCTTCTTTTAATTTGAAATTTTTAATCACTAAGAGTCCATTTTCTTTCCTCTAAAACTGTGCTGCAGCTCTGGCAGACCATCAAAAAAAGCAAACGCCCTGCAGCTGAAACCACCCAGCTGGTCGTCTTTAAATCTCTGCCATGATTGGCTTGGATGCCACACATGCCTGTCATCCTGAAAATCTCAATCCTGGCAACCCCCCCACCCCGTCTCATCTGCATCCACACACTCTGGTCCACGACTCTGTCTGAAAACTGAGGTTTAATGAAGCTGAAGCCACCCGGTTTAGTTTATGATACTACAGTCGCATCTGGCAGTTTACACGAGTTTGTAACGAGGTGACAGATTGTTGGGTTTTAACGCCACTGATATGATGCGTTTTTGAACATGTGATAAAGAGGGGACGGTTGTGATCATCTGCTGAGTAAAATGTACGTCTGTGGTTGGTTGTAAAAGACAGAGAAAGACTTTGAGAGAGAGACACACTCACCTGCTTTGGCTCTGGCCCACTCAGCGCTAATGACTGTGTGATTGGATAATCTGGGCTTTTAGCAGCAGCACAGCTGCAGCTGACAGAGACGCTAACCTGCAAAGGTCAAGCTGGGTTCAACAAGAGGTCAGCGGGGATGTGACCTTTGCGTAAGACAAGGCCTTCGGCAGGACCCCGCGAGAGAGGCTGGGGATGTAAGGCGAATTTTAAGAGGCGAGTGAGAAGAGGAGGGTGTTTTTTTGGTTTTTTGTTGATTTTTATTTTTGTTTTGTTTCTTTTTTTAGCGGGTACTATGTTTCTGGAAACTGAGCGAGGAGGATGCTGAGTGCGTGGAGGGGAGGTGGAGTGTAGTTGGAGGAGACGGGATGCGTTGTGACAGCACAGCCTCGCAGACACTGCTGGCCTCCTGGTGACTCCACTGTACGCTGGAAACACAAACAGAACAGGGCCGCCGCAGCCGCCACCGCTGGCTCCATCCACTGTCTTTCCTCCCCTCTCGCACTTTCTCCCCCTCTCTGTCATCATCCGGGCCATTACATTTTGTCCAAACAAAACACCAACACTTTTTGTGTGCTTGCGTGTGTGTGTGAGTGTGTGTGTTTGCCTCAAAACAGAAGGAGATCATTTTCCCCGACCCCAAACTATCCTTTACCCATCTGGTCAGAGCCAGCAGGGATTTTTATAAGCACTTAATGGGATATTTAAAATGTGGGCCACGTTTACCACTTGATATTACATCACCATCGCAGATTTAAAGTGCGTTCATGTTACAGTATTTTATGATGCACCACTACGCTGACGCAGGAGACGCATAAATATTACAGGCTGCAGGTGATGAAATGAACGAGTCCAGTTGGCTGAGAATAGAAGCCCGTGAGTCAATTCCCTGCGGGGGATTTGTCTCTGCATTAGTTTAGACCAGAGGATGATGACCGAGTCTATTAGAGGGAGTAAATGACAATATTCTCCTGTGATTAGTTTCAGCACACACTTACACACACACACAGGCGGATTCGCGCACTGATCCACTGAGGTGGGGGAAAATATTCACATATCGTACGGGCTACCGCTGCTATCGATCCGCCCCTGCAGACGTTTAAGGGGAAGTTTTCACCTTTAGATTTCAACTTATAGCACAACTGAAACTGATTTTATCACCTGAAGGGAGTGAAAGAGTGTAGCTGAGGCACTGATTTTACATTCACTGCGGCAGGTATCAACAGGCTGCTCTACTGTGTGAAAACAAAGCCCTGATTTTAACACTAAACACTCACTGTGATTCTCAGTCTTGAATCAAACATGATCAGAAATGCAGGCGTATTATATTAATTTTTCAGCGCGATGTGCTGCTCGGGTGGCTTGTGGAAATGTTGTAAGCCTCCTCTGTGGTGACATCAACCCCTGTGTCTTCCCCACTCTTTTCAACTTTTAATCACCACAGAACTTTGTGCTTTTAGATTTATTTTTTTTTAATGTAAGATAGAGCTCAGATTTCCTCTTCACAGATTGCATTTATTGAATTTCCTCCCCAAGATTCTTGTGTGGTTGTTGAGACTAAATTAAACAACAATAAAGTTTTTTTAAATTAACTTCTTAAAAAAGGATTTGGTAAAAAAAAAAATATATATATATATATATATATGCATATGCTCCTCAAATGTATTTTAGTTTAATATATTGGATTTTGTTTAAAATGGATGAATATGCTTTAAATACAGTATACAAAATAGCCTGGAATAAGTTTAAGACAACACTAAAATAGATAATTTACACACTGCTGCACCTCATCTGTATTTTCATAAAAACTTCTCTTTGGACAAGACAACTTGTTTAAGTGTAAACCTAGTGATTTATATAACGTCTACATTTATCTATCCCTGAAAAAAACTGGGACGCCCGAACCTGTGAAGGCCACATGTGCTGTGATTTTCGGCATGTGTCCTCTCTGAGTGAAGCTGCAGCCGGAGCTCTGTAGGTGTCACTCTAACTCTGTGATCTGCCACCTGTTGCTCAACAAGTCTTTGCTCCAGCTCCAAATATGAATAACTGCAGGGGAAATACATGTGAGCCGGGTATTCAGGATTAAAAAGTGGTAATAAACACACAAATGTAAGAATTCAAAGATGGCACGAAAACAGACTTTCCTTTCCTTTCTTTCCTCGCTTGTGACAAAACACAGAATCTGCTCAGTGTTTCTATGAGCTCACAATAATGTTTACTTATTATTGTTATTTATTTACTCGTGTCTTCACTGATAAAAATGCGCTCATGCCGTGTCAGTGCCCTCGGTTGTTGGCCTCTGGCACGTCACCTGTAAGGGCAGCTACATCACCGTCTCACAGTGATGATGTCAGTGGTGGAAACCGTCTGCTGAACCCAGCACAAAGTGGCACAGACGGTCCGGGTTGGAGGGGGGGGGGGGGTCATGACAGGAGAGGAAGCAGGCTGTCTGGTCATGGTGGGCACACAGTGGCACTGAAGTTCACACACACACACACACACACACACACTGCGAGCAGACACAGAGCTGCCAGACTGATACTGATAGATGCTTCTGTCTGTCCGTCTGTCTGTGAAGTTTTTTGATTTTTCAAATGATCATATTAAGTCATAACTTGCTGTTTGTTCATTCACCTCATCTTGATTGGTGCTTATTTTCTCTTCAAAAAAAAAACAACAACAAAACATCGGTTTGACATCAATTACCCCAGTGCTCGCACAATCCCTAAACACACGCTTATCGTCCCTCTTAGTTCTGCTAAACAGTTTGTCTGTTAATCCAGTGGCGAGAGAAGTAATCATAATTCACTACAAATACTAACACCACACTGTGGAAATACTCTACTACATGTAAAAGTCCTGCTAAATTCTCTAAATGCATTGAAATACAAAGTAATGCAGTAAAATAATAAAAATAATTATAATAATCATAATAATAAAGCCCCAAATCTTCCCTGTTTGTGTTTCTTACTACTACATCTGATGTTTTTGGATTAATAATTAATTAAAATGTGTGTGTGTGTTGTGTTTCACTGTTGCCTTGAGCTCGTTTGAACTAATTTAAACACCAAAAGCAGCAAAATTAAAAATTTTTTGAAGAGCTCAGAAAAACAACCCTGTTTTCAGCTTTGTGACAATAAAATTTCCAGGTGTTTAAATAGTTGATTTGCCTTAAGAAATAAGAGAATATTCTCAGTTCATCACGGCTGTATTTACATTTAAATAATAATAGGTTGTTATAATAAAATATAAATTCGTAGAAACATGCTTCTGTGTAAAAATAAAAATTAAAAAAAGCAGCCACGGACCATCAAAGAGCAAATCACAAGACCGCATGCTCACAAAAGCCTTATTTCATATTGCTGAGCAAATGAATGATTAAAACATAAATTGCTGCTTGTTTTTTGCTATTGACGTGAAGCCTGTCTCTTTTCCTTCTCACATCAATTTGTTTCTGCTCACACATATCAGCACATGCTAATTAATAAACTGATGAACAAAAATATATCTGCAGTCAATCAGAAGTAAAAGTCCTGCATTATAATTTGCATCCAATTACAGTCTCATCTGCAGAAAGCGTTCAGGTTTTGGAAGAACAAAAGGACTCATTTAACAGGATATTTTTCTGTTTGGTTTTTTTATTATTATTTTTACTGATGTCTAGTAGTTTATTCTAAAAAATACAGACTTTTATCAGCTCATTTATTTTCTAAACATTTAAATCTGCCAAGAAACTGGAAAGCTGTCAAAGAATGTTTCCCTCTGAAGTACAAAATGGAAAGATTCAAACTGAAAACTACCTCTAAAGTGTTATGCACAGCACTTGATTGCACGTAGACATACAGTAGTTTCCACCAGTGGTTCATCCTCACAATACGCCCCTAAAGCAGCCAACCAATCACTCAGTTCGGCCAACATATTTATCTACAACTGAGGCATGTAAAAAAAAATCTTTGAAGATCTTTGCAATAAAACTGGAAATGCAAGATCAAAAGGGAGAGACAGACAGAGAACTCAAAGCAGGAAAAAAAACTGCATTCATCACCAAGGCCACACCCATTTCTCCCTCTATTTCCCTCTTTATCTGTCCATCCCACCATCACGCCCCCCCACCTCCACATTTCTCACTTATTTTCCTGTCTAGGCTTTCCTGATGCTCTCTTTTTCATCCTTACCTTGCATTTCCTGTCGCTCTGCCTCTCTCTTTCCCTCCTTCTATCCATCTTGTCCAGTATTCCTTGGTATCCTCTCTTTTTTCTTTCTTCTCAGTTTTTCTGCTTTCTTTTTTCTACTTTCCAACCTTTCTCTTCCTAAAATATGTGTGTTCTTGCTCAAAATTTCCATCCTCCTTCTCCCTCCCATTCATGCCCCTCCTGGCTCACACTTCTTCTTCTTCTCTTCCTCACCATTTCTCCTCCCACCAGCTCCCAAATCTTCCTATCCATCCCTTTCTTTCTCCACCTCATTCTTTATTCACTCTTCATCTTTTTTGCTACCTCTCACTCTTTTCCTCCTCCTCCTCCTCCTCCTCCTCCTCCTCCTTTCTGTGCAGCTGGTGGGGCCCTTCCATTAGTCCTGACATGCAGAGGCACTGATTCTGTAAAGGTCGTGACCCCTCGCAGCGGGCTTCGCCAGCATTTAGTCCTGAACACTCACACATCTGCGTGCCCCGGGATGCCCACTGCATGCATAACTCACCCTTTACACACACACACACACACACACACACACAGCAGTGAGCTGCGCAGGCACACACTTTCTCAGAGTATATATGCATAGTGACATAAAAATGCCCAAATGTGGACATACACACATGCACGCTCAGATTCACACGCACAACACTCGCCCGCTTTCATCACGCTGACAAGACTTAACCCCTCCCTCAGCAGCACCAAACTGACTGCACAGCTGCTGTGTGTGTGTGTGTGTGTGTGTGTGTGTGTGTGTGTGTGTGAGAGAGAGAGAGAGAGAGAGTCAGATGTGCAGAGGGAGAAATCCTGCTTAATTGGACTGCTGCAGGCTTGGGAAAGACCCACAGTCACCCTCTGCTTCTCTACCTCTTTTTCTCATCCGTCTCTTCCTCTTTTCTGTCGTCCACCTGAACTCGTATTGTCTTGTGTTTGTGTGACCAACAGCAGCGGTTGTTCGGTACGCCGCAGAGCTGCAGGTGTGCTTTGGAAAACTGTTGTCATTATTCACTACAAATACTAATACCACACTGTGAAAATACTCTACTACATGTAAAAGTCCTGCTAAGTAATGCAATGAAATACAAAGTAATGCAGTAAAATAATAATTATAATTACAATAATCATAATAATAAAACCCCAAATCTTCCCTGTTTGTGTTTCTTACTACTACATCTGATGTTTTGGGATTAATAATTAAGTAATATCATGCATTAATGTGCATGTTGTATTTCACTGCTGCCGTCTCTTCTCATCCATCTCTTCCTCTTTTCTGTCGTCCACCTGAACTCGTATTGTCTTGTGTTTGTGTGACCAATAGCAGCGGTTGTTCGGTACGCCGCAGAGCTGCAGGTGTGCTTTGGAAAACCACTCAAAAAGGAAAAAAAAAAAAGCTCACAGGCAAATTACTGATCATCGTCGTTTACAAGCATTTATTTTTATCCATACTCATCGGGTGTGCAGGGAGGGGTCCCTTCACAAAAATCAAGGACGAGCTGCAGTTCAGCTTTTAAGCCAGGCGTGACAGCTTTTCACAATGCATCCCCTTTAGAAACCAATTTTCAACAAGTAGGCTACAAGAAATCTTTTCTCAGCTCAACCTGACGACAGCTGGCCTGATGATGCTTAAAAAGTCGAGCAACAATGCTGATAAAGTTGCTGAAAGTCAACAGTTGCTGACAGTGAAACAGCTAAATAAAGCAAGTCCGTCTTCTATTGAAAATTTTCTCTCAAATAATATAATTTGTCTCAATAAATTCTCTGTTGACTGGATGCTCAGTTGTCATTTTCTCCTGCTTGTGTGAATAAACCCAAAGGTTGTCCTCACTAACCCGCAGGCTTTCACAGTTTTCTGTGTTCTTTAGTTCTTTCATTGTTGCTATTTAATATTTCAAGCACATCGAGCTCAGTGATATTTTTGTATTTGTTTAAGCACAACAGCATGTCGTACACCCAGTGGTCCCTCTGATGAAAGACCTTCTGACTTGAACCTCGACACACGAAGCTTTTGTGAATGAAACCTAGCGAAAACACATTTCCCTCCACGCCCCCACTTTTTGCTCCTGCCGGTGTGTGTCTTCATCTCATTTTACAGCTGTTTTCACCCACAAACATCTCTCCCTTCCTCAGCTTTCCTCTTTCATCTGAGTCACCTCTCCCCCCTCTTCTTGTTTCCTCCTTCCTTCCGCCATTCCCCTCCCCCTCTCCCCTGCACGAGTCCCTCCTCCTGCTCCGACGCCGTCGCCTCTCACTGTAACTGGCGAGTTTGCTTCTCTCCCCTTTTGTGGCGGTGACAAAGGGGGCCGGTGCCCTCTCGCAGGCTATGTTACAGGCTGTCACATGAGGCGGACACTCTGGGACGGCCCAGCGTTATCTGCTGTGACAACTCAGATTACTTCCACAGCCTCCCATCTGATCAGCACATCCAATTCAATTAGTGGCAATTAGTCCTGGTCCTCCCCACCTCCACCTCCACCCCCACCTCCTCCTCCTCGTCCTCCTCCTCCTCCTTGTCCTTCCTCCGCTGCCACCTCCCTCCTCACCCACCTGCTGTGTCTCCCCAAAAAAGCAAAGCTGCCAAGCTTTAAGCAACACGCTCTGGATGCTGAACAACTTTGGAGCGACTTGTAGCTCTCTCTCCCCACACACACACACACACACACACACACACACACACAATGACTCATTCGCACATTCATAGTCGTACTCACCAGCAGAGTACATATTCGAAGTGACACATCACACAGAAACCACAGTTTTCTGTAACTTAACTCCCACAGATCCGAATCAGGAGCAGCACAGAGCATACACATAAAACACACAAGATTAAAGAAGCTATGATCAGTATCTTTATAACAACAAAGATCACATGACTACATGTAACGGGATGGGAGCACAGAGTTATCACCGAACACCAGTTTCCTCCCAGCTGGAGAATCTTTCAGCTCACTGCTGTGGTTTTCTGCACCACAGCGTTACTAATTTGGTACAGTACTGCTTTAGCATCAGTTTTGGTGACACACAGCAGCTCCCTTTAGCCGAAAAGCAGCATCAAGTTAGAGCACACAGAGGTGCTTTAAGCAGATTTAAGAACCAGCTATTTAACTCAGGAGATGGTGGAGACTAACACAGAGCTAAAAGAGAGACAATAATGGCTCAAATAATTGAGCCATTCGGTCTGAAAAACAGTCTGTTTTTCTGCTTTCTTCTCCTGTTATTCATCTCGTGACCCCTCAGGTTTATCTTGTGGCCCGCAGGTTGAGAACTGCTGGTTTATTGGTAAATCTCACAAATAAAACTGGAGAGACATTCAAACAACTACTTGAGAGGCCGAAAATAGTCAGCCCTGATGCCCTCTGGTTTGTGAGATCCCTTTGTCTGCTGCCCACCCCTTATTCCCCCACGTTCACCCCTTTCCTCACCCAACCTCACCCGCCCACCAACCCACCCACACACACACACACACACACACACTGTTACTGTGGTCCACGCACACCTGGCCTTCACAAATTAGAGCCCTGGAAAACCAGCGAGCGGAGAGAAAAGCGGGATGGACGGTGGAACGAGGGGACGGGAGGGGAGGGGAAGGGGGTGTTTGGTCGACGGGGTCTTTCAGCATTCCGATGGAGCAAAAAGTTAATGACGGCCCTATTGTGTTGTGAGAAAGCTGGCCAGAGGAGAAGTGTTACAGGGAATCATGGCCTGTACCAGTGAGCAGTGACAAAAGGGGGCCGGCCATAAGCTGCATTGAGTTTTTACCATATTTATATCGCTTACATGGTCGCTTTATGTCCCCCTGAAAAAGTGCACTCACTCATCCTTGCTTCTGCTGACAATGTAAATTTGTTTGGAGCAGCAAAGTGGCGGATAATGAGATGACTTTGTTCTCTCGAGACAAAAAATATGGATTGTTAAGGAAGGCCCTGGTGAATTCTTGATGCTGTAGACTTTATAAAGAAGACCATGTTTTAATTTCTGGAAATTTTTTTTTTTAATCATATCCCATCGCCTTCTCACTCTTTAAGTCCCTCTCTTGCCTCCTTCTTCAAAAAAGCCGCCCTATAACACGCCCGCCTTCCCTGCAGGCCTTAATGCATGCTGACAGCTTCCCTCCATAATTGGTGATCACACCCAGATGGATGGTTCCTTAATTTGCTGTTCCCAATAAAGCCAGGCAGCTCACGGGAAAAAGGGGCAACAGGGGGAGTCGAGCTGTGGTGGTGGGGGCGGCAAGGGGGGGATCCTTGATTTGTTGGTTATAGATACAAGAGCAGTAAACACCCTAGGCTGCGGGCCCGACAGTTTGACCAAGCTTTTGTTCACACGTCCGTTGAAAAGCAGAGAGGGGCCCCCTGCCCTGTCTCGGCCCCCCTCCTCCCCCCTCTTCCTCTTCCCCAATAATCCCGTTCTGAGCCCCTGTTCCGTCTCTCTCTCTAGCTCCCTCTGTATTCGGTGCAGGCCCGGAAGCGCACTGCTTGAGCACTGAACGATGTATAAGTGAGTGTGTGTGTGTGTGTGTGTGTATGTGCGGGGGGGTTGAGGCGAGGGCAGGATGAGGAAGTGATTGCTTGTCTGCATATGTCTTTTCCCTTTTCATTGACTAAACAGATTGCTGGAGTTCGAGTGAATAAAGTATGAATGGAGGCAAAGAACGCAGTGAAGTTCCCGAGGTTATAGGTTATGGTCCGGGTAGGAACCTCGATTCATGTGTGGTCGTTTTGGCTCTATTAGGGAGGACGCAAACAGAGTAATAGACTGGGCAGAGGTGGAGACCCCCTGTTACTAATGAGGGCAACCTGCAGTGACCCCAGGGGAGCGGAGTGGAGGGTCAAGTCGAGCCTGACGGGATCATGCAAGCAAAGGGTTGAAATCAAGATTTAAGAAATGCGAAACGTCGTACACAGCTACTAGGAAAATCTGCACGGTGAATGGAGCAAATACAACCCCTGATCGAGATGAAGATACACAAGACTTCAATATGCTTTAGAAATGAAGCAAGACACAATCGATATCTGACTGAAGAGACAGTGAAGGGACACAAATATCCCAAGAAAACTTCAGTCATATGAGCCAAGTGCTCTTAAGCTTTCAATGAGATACTTAAGAAAGACAAATATGTATACCTACAAGGACATTTACACACTCTATCAAGACTGATTTATACAAACTCTTAAGTACTGTCTTCGCTCTCCACTTTCTTTCTGACTAAATGCTGTATTTTTGCACCACACGCTGCACTCTGCTCATCCTCAACTTACCTGCTATTTCTAAAAGCACTCTCTTGTGCTGCTGAATACGAAATAACATATTCCCTCTCAGTATCTCTGAAATGTAATTAGCTATTGTCAGTTTTCCTTGAATGCTTTGCCAGTTCGTCGAGTCTCGAAGTATGCGATGGTAATGGAATATAAGAAGCTTTTCGCATAGAACAACGCATTCGTCAGTCGAGGAAGCACTCTGCGTTACTCTTGGCAGGGTGAAGGAAGAGGAGCACAAGAAGTTATAGTGGATTTAAAACCAGAGATTGTCAAGTTTCGTCTAACCCAGGGTTTCAAGGCTTCATCACTGTTTGATGTGGTTAATGGCGAAAGATCATTTCTTTAGGGGCTGTGTCCGTTGTGCTTCAGGAGACAAATGAAGATGCCATCATGTGTCCTTGAAGAGTGATCACGTTCTGACAATCCACCGACCTAATCAAGAAACATAAGCGTAGGAATGGCTCCGCCACAAAAGGCGCTTTACAGCCAAGGCCGACTCTACCAAATCAATCTGCAGCTCTGCCTGCTGATTCGCAGCACAAAACAAAACAGCTCTGGTATGTTCTTGATGCACTTGCACTTGTTTCACATAATATCACAGCCGTGCTAAGCTGAATACGGCCCTAAACTGTCATGACTGCAAAAGAAGAGGTGAAGAGGTGATGTAAAAAGGTGGCTCGCTCAGGCGTTTGGGTGCATAGACAAAACAGGGGAGGGGGAAGGATGTCCTTGAATCCTGCAACAACAGAAAAGTACTAATTGAAGAGTCTGGGTCTTGAAAAGGATATTTAGGTAGCAGAACCATAGTCATCAGTAAAAAGAGGAGTCTGTGGCCTCTCCTCCTCTTCCACCGTCGCACCAATTTATTGTGCAGAAGGGCAAAATACAACATGCAATCTCAACTTTTAATGTCTTCAGCTGCGCTCCTTTTGTATGCAGGGGAAAGAACCATTCAGCTCTGTAAAAGGTGGAGAAATTGAAAATGGAAACAGTGCAGTGATGTGTTGTCATGTGTGTGTGTGTGTGTGTGTGTTTGTGTGCCGTCTAAACGCCTGTTTATCCACATGTTGGACTCGTGTTCGAGGCCTTGATGCTTGTGTTTGCAGATGGGACTGAAAACATGCTTTTGACATATTTTCAACCCGAGAAGATGCAAGCGTGTGTGCTTTGACACAACGGTGCATCAGCAAACCTTCAGAAAAAATACTGCATTCTGAAGACATAAAATCCATACATTTATGTATAGAATTTACTGTACATATAACATACTACAGTGTATTGTATATAAAATAAACATATTTAAATATGTCAATATTTGTTATTTGAAAGAAAATTACTTTGAGGTTCAGCATTCATGGTTGATCTTGGAAAGGGTTCATTTAATAGTCATTTGAGAGCTTTTCACCGGTCAGGGGATGAACTTTCAAAATTTTTTTTTTTTTTTTTTGCCAAGATGTAAATGCATTCATTCGAATTTTACAAAATATTTCAACAAATACACGTAGCCTATAAATGAAAAAACAAAAAAGCCACAGCTCCATCTTCTCAGTAGTGGTCTTTTGTTTGATTTCAAGTTGGCTGTCAAGTCAAAGTTGTGGGTTTGGTCACCTGACCCAGAAATTGGAGCAGCCACCATTCATCTCATTTACACTTGTGCCTTTTGCCACTGTGACATGTCAACGCGTCTTTCACAGAAGAAGGCTGTAAAACCCATGAATAATTTACTTTTAATATTTAATATGCATAATATACTGTAAATATTTAATGCACACATTTCACTGCCTTCTTTAACATGTTGTGCTGTGTCCTTCCACACAAATCAGCCTTACATCCTGCCTTTTCATCATTTAAAAAAGTTTGTTAAAGCTGGGTTATTTACGTTTCTCGTCTTCTCCCTTTTTCTCTCTTTCTCACTCTTTCTCTCTGTGGAAGGTTTTTCGGGGCTGGTTTGGTTCTCAGGAATGCAGCTGTGAATCTCTTCGCCGAGCTTAACCCCGACTCTTGTGTGAATCGTGTCAAAACAAGCAGACATCACTTAGTCCACGAGAGCTGAGAGAGGCAGGCGGGTCTGAGGCCTCCACTGAGCTGTCCGGCACTTAAGGTCACCTGGCAATTAACCTCTGACAGGGCAGCATGTCCCCGCCCTAATTTCTCAACATGCCTTTTATTCTGTCATCTCACACTTCCTCTGCGTTTCTCCGCAGATTTTTGGACAACATTTTTTCAAAGTTTAAACAAGGTGCACTTTCACTTTAATGTTTGACGACCATGTGAAGCTGATACTCTCCACATTGTAGCTCAAAGGTCACAATGGGATAGCAAAGTTGACAGTGTGGGACACCAAAATAACCTGTTCTCAACATATCTCCGTTTTGCAAACATTTTGTTTCAAAAGTGAATAAGCTGTAAATCCGTTTGTGTCTCTGGCAGCTGTGACTTGTGGTTTTTCCTCGTGTTCTCCCACGTCCGCCTGTCTTTCTCTGTTTGTGCTCTTTGTGTAATGTGGGTGTGGTGCAACCTTCCCTGTCTCTCCCGTCTCCTGATTACCTGCTCATCACCATGCAGTGTATCTATCCAGTCACTCACTGGCAGATTGTTTGTCCAGCCACAGTAGACCAACATTACTGCCGCTTCTTTCCTGCTCTCCAACTTACAACCTCAAGCCTTATCCGCCTTATCTCCCCAGCCATACATCCCCATCCTCTGTTCTCTGCCTCAGCCAGCCGCCTCACCACTATCTCCATCTCTATTCCCTGCTTATTACAAAAAATACCCATTTACCTCCATCCATCCTCCTGAGTCTGTGTCTGCGTTTGGGTCTGGTCAATAGCTGACATACTTGCAAAATAAAAACCTAGCCACTAGTCCATTTTGCCCTTTTTGTTGTCTTGTTGCCTGCCCCTTTCCTCCTTTAAACACTCTCTTCGTCTGCTCAGTCAATCTAATCCACCTCCCCCCCAACTACACGACCCTTGACCCTACGCACCTCTTTGAATGTCACATGACCATGCAGGTGTGGAGGGGTCTCTGCCCCGGCCAACCCCCAATTAGTGACCCTAATTAGTGAAGGGGCCCCCCTGCTGGGCTGCTGAGCTGCTTCATAGGACGGGGAGGGGGGGAGGAGGGAGAGGATGGAGGAAGGAGGGCAGAGGGGGAGGAAAGGTGGTGGTGGTGGGGTGGCAGGACAGTAATGCATTCCTAAAGGTCTGGGGACCCTCCACAATAGCACACAAACACATACGGTGCGTGTTAAAAGAGAAACAAGAGCCAACATGGAGCTGGGAGTGCATTTGTTGATGCACAACAAACAGTGCCAATGTAGAATGGGGCTGGCGCTCACTCACACCCAATACGCCAAGCACGAGACGAAGCATCAGGTGCACACGGCAGAGGACACATTTCAGGCATCCTTTCATTTATTTACTCCTTCTTATCCTCTGAAATTGAATATTTTTGTTTATAACTCTGCGTTTTACTCGGAGCGTTTTTACTTGTTAGCCACATCAAAGACAAATTTACTTGCATTGTGATGGGCAAACCAGCCTTTCATGTACTGATAAAATATACAGCAGTTTTGTTTACTTTTATGTTAAGACTTAATAGGAAAGAGTCTGACAAATGCAGCAACAAAGACAGTCAAATATGAGCAGTTGTGGCTATATTAAAGACATTATGGAATAATAATCATGGGCCCCTGTGGTAGATGATCACTTATATGTGTAACAACATAAATATTTTGTTCCCCTATTGAGCATTCTAAACAAAACAAAATATATTTTACATTGCATCCTCTTCCTTTTTCCGTCTTTTCTCTCCGAGTATTTTTGATGACATTTTGATAGTTGCAGGTGACATGGATCCATAAATCACACAATGCTTTTTGGCAAATTTGTTGCAGGTTTGCAGGCCCAACTGCTGCAGTATTGGTATAAATCACAGTATCATCGACATATACACAAAGCTTTTTGTTGTTTACGACCAAACTAATTAAGATGAATCTAATATGGGTTTGACTGCTTAGGGTGACAGCTGATTCCAGCGTCTGAATTCCTCCTCAAAAGAAGAATAAATAATTATTTTATTTCATTGTGTTCGATTTCCTTTCATTCTATTCAAAAAGCAAGCATTTCAAAGCATCAGATCTAAGAAAAATGTGCTTCTCATTTTCAAAAAGGCTCAGTTTTTCTTGACGTACTGTAATTGTTGTGTTCATAGCAGAGAGACTTTTGCAATAACACTTTATTTTACAGGTTCGTGATTTGCTAATAATTAATAAAAATTTCTTTGCAAGTTTCCAGGGAAGCAATGTGTGATTTCAGACTAAATTAAGTTTCTGAGTAAGTTACTAGAATTCAGTTGGTTTTGCTGAGTCTCTACACACAATTTTTATCTTCCAAAGGAATTAAATTGAAACCTTATTTTCTGTTATCGTTCATTGATTATTAAATTTATTCATATAAACTTTGTGCTCAAATTTTCAGCTGAATTGCTGTGCAATTGAAATGTACCTGCTGAACACTGCATCAATTTTCCTTATATTTTTACCAAATTACAATTCCCTTTCCAATAACTATATATAAAAATATATTTATATCAAGTACAAATTGTTAGGAAATTAAAATGTTTCATATGTAAGAATTATTTAAAAGTAAAAAAATCTACATATTTTTTTATTATTACTGATAACTGAGTTGTTGTTTATATTTTAAGGAAAATGCAGCTACTGCTCAGTACTTCTCTCCTCCTTCTGCTAAAGCACAATCTTAAACTATTTGTTAATAGTTTACTGGTTAATATGGCCTCCAGCGAGAGATTACCAATTAAAACCACCAATAAAAACCCTATTAGTCAAGTTCTGTTGCTCCTCACTGGAACCTGTTTATCACCACAGTTTCCTCCTTGGCTGCAGGGCAGTTCCTCCTCTCCGTCGCCTCCCCGCTCTCCTCCCCACCTCTAAAACAGGCCACCCATCTGGTCTCCTTTCTGCTGGTCCTCTCGCCTCTTCCTCGCTCAAATAAAGGTGCCAATCACTATAATTGGCACCCTGCAGGTCAATTGTCCCAGCTTGGAGAAGTGCTCCTTGTCGAATTCTGGGGTTAACAGGGTGGATATATGTGGTGTGCCACCTTTACAGCTAAAACCTACTTTCTTTCTTGGTAGAGTTTTGATAAGAAATCATCTAAATGTGATTTAACTGACACATTTAAGGTTTGAATCAGTGCACCAGACTGGTTATTTAGTGTTTTCAGGCCTCACTCAGCCAGTGTCAGCCCAACTAACATATAACCTGCGTAACGCCGGCCTTTACAGAGAGCCACAGTGTTCAGAGTTTCGCAGTGATTGAATAAATTTTAAAATCTTTTAGTATATTAAAAGTAGCATCACCATTTTTTTTTCCAGTTTTGTTTTTGGAACTATTTTGTTGAAATGGGATATGAAAGGACAACAAGGGTTTTTCCTGGTTGTTCATATGGCAGCCAATACACACTCTGCTCCAGTCACTTCATGTGTAGTCAGTTAAACTTGCAGTTTCACATAAAAAACGAGACATTTTTTGACTGATTTTTCATTCTAATAAAAGACTTATTTTACCATTAAAATATCTGATTTATTTTTTACAGAAAAGAAGCAAAATAGCCTAAGTCAGACCACATTTTTGTGAGGCATACTCATATTTTCATCCAATTAATATCCCAAGGGCACATCAGTTCAGTCTTTGTGTACCACTATGCGAACCAAAACAGAATTAAAAGTATTTAATGGAAATGCCACCACAGAAAGGTGAAATGTCCACTGCTTTGATGGTTTTTTTTGTTTTGTTTTGTTTGCCATGCTGATGGAAAGGACAAAGAAGTCAAGGTTTTTTTGTTTTTTTTTTATAAAGCTTAGAGTATAAGGCAAACACCAGGACTCCTCAGAATGAATGGAAGGAACTCAGACATGCAGATAGCAGTCACTGATTACAAAGAGAAACTCATATTTCCCTCCTCTAAAAGCTGCTTTCTCAAATAGTTTTCTGTCATAAATGTTGAAAAAATGTTTGTTTTTTTCCTTGAAAAATCTGTCCACATCTCAGGTTTTAGCCGTCACGGCCTTGAAGCAAGTGAGGAAATAAGGGAAAACAGAACACAAGAAGCAAATTACATAGACATATATTTATATGCATATGAATAAAAATACATATACATATTGTACAATATCTTGGCCGAGCGTGAAAACAGCTCTGTCAGCCCAGAAACAGAAGTAAGCCTCTTTAAATAAGTGCAAAATGTTAATGAGACAAAGAATTGTAAAGCATATATAAAGTCTTTTTTTTCTGAATCTTCCTTCGCATTTTGTTTTTTCCTGTTAAAACCACATGGAGCGGACATGGAGACAACTTGTGCAAAGACCCATGTATATATATTCATATATAAATTTATATATATGTACATACAGTTCATCATAAGTAGTAGCTGGTGCCGTTAGCTTGACATTAAGTAACTTTTACTGCTTACAGAAAAGAAGTTAGGGCCTTTGCAGGACCTTGGCTGTGCATAAAGAAAAAGTAAACCAAGCAGTTCATTTTTTAAAAACAAGTGAACATTTCCACACAATCTCAAAGGGAACTTTACCCATCAGAAACATCATGACGCGGTAGTGAGAGCTTCTGAGATGGTGGTAACCTAAACAAGTTCGAGATGTCACAGATTGCACTCAACAGAAACACACTTTCCACTCATCTGGAATGAGGAGAAACAGCCTGAAAAGGAAGCTAAAGAAAGCAGAGAAAGTGTAGAACCAAAAATAAAAATAACTAATAAATCAAAAGTTAAACTGATGCAAGGCTTTACAAAGCTCCCTCAAGCTAGTAACTGCTCTTCAGTAGTCTGACTGAGCTTACGATGCAGGAACAGCAGATTTACATTACGAAACACCACCGTACAGTGACAGAAATATGGAGCCAGTGCTGATTCTGGATGTTGAGAGAAATATGGAGAACAAGAAGATTTCTTTTGTACCCAGTAAACCAAGTTGTTGTTTTTTGTTTTTTTTTTTGTTTATGTATATTTATATATATGACTGATATTCCACTCCTGTCACTGAAAAGAGTTCATATTTCAGCTTGAAAAACTGCAAGAAATAAATGTAAATATTCCAGCTAAAGAAAGGGGTGAACAGATACTGTTTTTCTTATGACACAGCAGGAAAGCAACAACCTGGTTGTGAGCAAACAAGGAAAAAAAAAAAAAAACAATAAACAGGGTTTGTGAAAAAGTACAACGACCTTACACGGGAAGCAAGCCTCCTGACCTCTCAGCTCCATCTCTCTGCTCAATATTTGATGCCACAGCATGTGAATTATGGATGGTGCTTATAGAAAATAATACAGTGTTCAACAACAGCACAGATGCACCGCTGCAAAGAGCCGTGAGTGGATAACAGTGGTTTTTTGCAGCACCGCTGGGGTCTGAACACAACAACAACAAATCACCTGCTACCAGGCGGCGCTACACGGGTGCAAAAAGGCCTGGAGAGCCGACAGACGGGGAGGTCAAAACCTCTCGGGGCACTCCATGAGAAATTCATCTGCAGCTGGAAACATGCTCCACTGTTTCAGCCACAGTCTGGCCTTAACGAGTAAGAAGCTTTTTTTAAAAAATTGATGTCATGGCATCTTTTTCTTTACAGATGTCGAGTCACCTTCAGCAAGATGTGAGAGAAAAAGATCAGGAAATGCGTTAAACCTCACCATGTGAGAACCTGGAAATGAATAGATACACGAGGGAATAAGAGGTGGAAATGAGAGGCTGCACACAGAGGAGAGGCAGAAGTTATGAATAGGGGCGATAACTCATCTGACATGCTCAAATTGAGGGCAATCTGTTGCAAATTGCAGTTTCTCTGAGGTGAGTTTTGATTTTCTTTGGACAAGGAAACCTGGACAAATGGCATCCTATGAGGGCAGAGAAAAACTACTACAGCGAATCCTTTTTCTTTTCTCTTTCAGCTTGGCCCGTGGGAATTTAACACACGTTTTCTCATTCCACAGCCACAGAAAAATGTGTGGCTATTTTTGGATCCTGAAGCCCATTTAGTTTCAAATCAATTAAAAATGTAGCTTAAAGAAATAACTGAGGAATTTTCTGGCTTTAGTTTGGAAAAATGCCTTTCTAAGAATAAACCAACTGTTAATAAAGCCGAGAGGTTCTTCAGGAGGACGTGAAAAAACCTACAAACATAAAGTGCTTTACAATGAGGGACATGCAGAGGAAATCTTTTCACTTAAAACGGGTGGAGGTAAAGTCTAACGGGAGGACGAGCAAAAGTCAATCAAAAAAACACAAATTTGAAGAATACCATTTTAAAAAAAAACTAATTTTAACATGTGATGCTGCAGCTTGTGCACAACGTAAAAAGTTTCCTGTGTAAAAATACTGTAAGTTTTCTCTTAAGTATGGATATGACCTGAGGACACAGCGCTTGTGACAGTTAGGATGCTGCAAACCATAAAAGGGTCGACTTAAAAAGAAAGAAAAGCGAAAGTACTGGGGGAAAACAGCAGCAGATTCTACAGGTGTTGTGCCTCACCGTCAAATATATGTCAAAACTGGGGCTGCAACTAATGATTATTTTCACTATCAGGTCCGGATTTCTCAGGCCTCGGTGACACACATTTGATCTGCTGGCTAAGCCTCGTGTTTAAAAAGGTGAGATCAGACAGTTAATGTTGGAAATATAACCAAAAAAACATTTTCACCAATTATCAAAATTGTTGCAGATGAATTTTTTAGTTGATTGCAGCAGCTCTCGTCCCATACACACTGAGAAATAAGATGCAAAGCAGAAATCTCCACTGTGGACTGAGCTGATGCCTTAAAGTCTCTTGAATTCTTTCAATTCTGGCCAACACAAATCTGTTCTCTGCAAAAACTGGGCCAGATGTGTTTAAGAAGTCTTCCTTTGAGTCTCCAACTGTCTCTTAGACATTTACTCAAAGGGAAACGTGTGTGAATTAAAGACTGAACAGTTAATCCGGGTTCAAAGGTCGCCTCTCTGCTCGACCTTGACTTGCTTCAGTGATTGGAGGACACGAGTGTGGCACCTCCAAAGTTTAATCCATGAATGCTTTGGCAGAGTCTAACCAGCTTTCTCACACAACTTTTCTGCTCTGTCAGATCCAGATATGTGATTTTTGCACCTTTTGTCCAGATCCTACCACATATTAATTTATACACAAACACAAGCAAATAAAGAATTTACAAAAACTACCGCTGGACACCAAACAGACCGATATTAAAATGCTACGATCCTTTTTTTTTTTCTTTCAGCATTTCTTCCATATTGTGAAAGCACATTAACAAAAATCAAACATGGCCACTTGTAAGGGAATATGTACCGAAATGTGTACAAACTGCTCTCTTTGAAATACCTCTCGTCTCAACTATCCACGTCAAGTATTTTTTTTTTTTTCCTGAACAGTAAATGAAGGCCTGTATAGAGAGAAAAGCACACACACACAAACACACTGGACAAAGAAAGTGAAGAGTCACTTAAAACCACTGCAAAGAGAGTGGCGATAAAAACCTGTCAGGGTTCACACAACATACACTCACGGCATTTTTTGCAAAAATTCACAAGTTTTTTTTTCTTTTTTTCTTTTTAATGTGGGAGAGTCTCCGTCATATCACGTCCTTTTCACCATTTTGTGTCCCCCCACAGTGCTGTGGCACAAAATGGTGCCGCAGGGAAAGTAACCTGGTCTCTTCCTTTTTCACATTTCTTATGGCCCAGGGTGCTTTCTTTCCCCTGTCCGCTCAAGTGCCAAACAGGCAACAGGGTGAACAACTGAGGAGAAAAGCTCTAACAAAGACAAGTTCCAGTCCCCTGGTGCCCTAAAAGAGGGACAGACTACTTAAGAAACTGTCTTCTTCCCTCCCAGATCCGCCTCCTTCCTGTCCAGCCGCATGTACGGCTCAAAAGCGGAAGAACCGCAGCCGTAGGTGGATGTCAGTTCATGATGAGCGCTTCCAAGCAGCGGCATGGAGAAGCAGAGGGAGTGCGGAGGTGGGACTCCCAGCCGCGGTGAGGGTGGGGTGCCACCCAGCGAGGGCAGTGACAGCCCGAAAGTCCCCCCTGATAGGGAGCTGGGAGGGGTGCTGCTGCTGATGCCCGGAGAGGTGGAGGAACCTCCGCCCGGGCTGCTCAGCAGGGAGCCGTTGTGTGCCGGATGTGGCGGAGGCCCCAGGAGAGAGTTAGGCGGCGGGGCAGGGCCCGACAGGAGGCGGCCCTGCTCCAGGAGGCGCAGGATGTTGCAGGTGGCCAACGACTCATTCGTGGACGAGGAGCGTTTGTCTGAATCCTTGGTGGTGTCCTTCTTCTGTTTGGTCCGGCGGTTTTGGAACCACACCTTGACCTGAAACCACGCAACCAAGAAGAAAGATTCAGATTATCAGCATTTGTCCCAAACACGCATGTTGTCTGCGGTAAATCAGAAATGAAAGCGGCGCAAACTGTTGCCAAATCTGTGATGTTGTAAAAACCGCTAAATGCTGCTGATTTCATGCCAGCTTTGAAGTTATTTGGTGCTGTTATTCTGCCGAAAGTGTCTCGTGGCACACGAGCTGCCCGCAGGTTTCTCCTTTTTAGCATAGCGTGCACAGGTCACGGATGTAACTCATCCTGACATTATCCTATATCCTCTTTGCATGCCCCAAAGTTGTGTGTGTGTGTGACTGACTTCTTTGTGACCTCTGTTTGATGCACATCCATGCTGTAGCATGTTCTGTGCACTGATGATTGCGAGCTGTGAGAGCACGCAACACCTTAGCGGTAAACCAGTCATACACGCATAAATCCGTGCAGAACAACAGAGGTACTGTAATCCCCCTGGCACAAGTCATTGGATCAACTCTGCTGTTTTCTCTGCACATTTGATCATGGCTGGTCCCGCGCACTTTACCTTTTCTCACACTTCACAGCTCAGAGATGCATAAGACATCAGAGCAGAGTGGGAGTACTGGCTCGGTCATGATAGAAACGCACAAAAGGCAAATATACTCCTGCATGTGTGCAGAAGTCTACATTATAGCCTTAGAAAAAGGAGAACAGATTATTGACATGCACCACACGTGAAGCTGATGGCAAAGGAAAGTGAAAATATAACAATCGCTATCAACATCTGCACCATCCTCCCCTCTCACGGCAGCAACCCTCAGAGTTTCCCCACACGAGCCATCACGCCACCCGCAGCAGATCGAGAGAAGCACGGTGAACTCTTCCTGTCCTTGTCCGCCATGTTTAATTGATGGGCTCCAGCGTAGCTTTAATGTATAGCGTGTGGAAGAGTTGGGGCTGGGCAGGATGTTGATTGGAGGGCACGGTGGGGTCACGGGTGATCGCTGCACGGAGAGCCACCACAGAGAGGAATCACACGCATGAAAAATACATACGATCCTGACCGAGTTTCACTGCGCGCCATGTTTCACCACAGACTCACTACAGCGTGGCATGCAGGGGGACGGAAAAGACGTCACAGTTTTCAACTTATTGTGACCAAGAGAGTTTGAATGAAATGGTACAGTCTTGTTGTCTTGATAGAAAAAAAAACAGGAAAAATGCATTAGAAATCACTCACAGAAGGAGATCAGAAACAAGTCTGGGAGTTACTGAAGTTAGCGAAGTTTGATATGTTCTTAGTTTACAGAATTTCTTAGTTATTCAGACTTCAGCTTCACCCGTGACTTTGTGAGAGAAAAAACTTTTGTGAAAACCTTTTCTTTTTCCACCCAGAAAATGAATTATGTTGCCGCAACATTTTTGCCTTTTTCCTGACCTCTTCTTCCATTGTACTCATTGTAGTGTTTCTTTGGGATGTGTGACAATAGTAAAAATCATCACAGTACAAGGTTAACAGTGACGCACAGAGCAGATACAGAAGCTGGCTTATTTGTGCTACAAAAAACTAACAATTATGTTGTAAGTATTTTCCCCTTTTTCTGAACTTTCAATGTGGAAATTGGCAGTGAATGTCAGGTGAACAACATCCAGTTGTGATTTTCCACATGTGAAAAAGCAAATTTCACACACAAGGGAATCTATAATAGGTTGGCTCATGTAAAGCAATCAATTTTACAAAATTAATATTACAATAGCGCCTAAAAAGGTTTCACTGTAGTCAGAAATGTCAGAAAACAGTAAAATAAATAAATAGGCCCATCACAGATGCCTCAAGCTCATCGTAATGTCTGAGAGTGTCTTGATTTGTTCCACACAGCAGTCCAAAACCCAAACATGACAAACATCACATTCACTTTAATAAAATCTTCTGAGCTTCTGATTCCTTTGGTCAGTCACATCGGAAAACTCAGAGGTTTTGTTGTTGAACATCCAAATTTTTCTTTCTGTTACGGAGACCCCATATAAAATTTAGATTGTGTTAACAAGCCTGATTATCTCTTCTGTTTTTCCACTCATCTTCAAGTTTAGCCAACACCACATCCAAAGTTATTTACACACACGGCAGGCTTTCCTTCGGCCTCTTCACGATTTTTCGTAGAAATCCAATAACCTAATCCCTGATAAGTGGGGATTGGCAGCAGACAACTTAAAAAGGAAACTCGTGTAACAGCAGAAATGCGTAAGCCTGCAGGTCTGTGGCTTAATTTAATAAACCATTTGTTGATTGCACAACAGTCGGAATAAATGCACACACAAATACTTGAAATAAAGCCCGGGTGAAGGCACAATAGAAACACAGCAGGACTACGTGGGCACACACATTCATACAGGTAACACACACACACAAAGTGTGTCTCACATGACCCCATTTATCAGTAAAACCCACTTTGGGTGTTGAGATCCTTTTCACTGTGTGGGTGTAAAGCAATGGTTTGGGGTCGATATCACAAAGATTTGAAGGTTTCAGTTTCACAGACGGTAGAAGTCACAGACTTCAAATAGCGCCTTAACTTCCATTTAACCTCAATTTAACTTCAAAGGGTCGTCAAGCACACTGTGCTGTGATTCTTATGGTTTGATCCCAGCCCGCTCTGAAGTCGAGTAAGACGAAACATTATGGAAAGACTTCTGCTTCAGCTAAATCATGGGTCCAGTAGTTGAGTATTTTTTCTGTTTTCTAACTCTCATGTTGCACCCCGCAGTCCCCTGGCATAACACCTGCTCACTACTTTAAAACTACTTTTCTGGTCCCTCTGCAGGTTTTTGGCAACAAAAAACATGGATTATGCTGCAGGGGTTGTTGGGAGAAAACATTCAGAAGCTTTTTCTTAGCGCACACAAGTCAAAGACTTGAATTTCCATTGAAAAAAGTTTATGAGTAACTTGGATGAAGACTGCGATCAGGCCAACTGGCTAGAGTAAGGACTCTCAAAGTGCATGACGATGTGGATCCGGTCCAGACGACATGCGTAGCCCCAACCCACCAATCACATCTGAAAGTCTTGTGACACCAGTAGCCGTGACACTGAACAGGGAGACTTGTGATCTGAACAGGACTCATTTAAGTTTCCGCTGGAATGAAACTGAAGTGAGTATTTCTCAAGTATTTCTAACTTTTCATTATTTACAGCTAAAGACACATTTGCTTCATGGTGACACAAACGCCAATACTATATAATACAATAGGATTCTGCAGCACATCAAATGACACTAAGTGACAATATTTTCAGCTTTACTATTTTGGTTTCCTCTCAGTGTTCTCACAGTGTCGGCCTCAGCAGGCAGTTTTCAACATCGTGTGCTACCTGCTCGGTACCAAACAGCATACAGACACAATTAAGCAACTATCTGGCTGAGTATTTACCCTCTGAAGAGCTAGATATTCCCCTTGTGTTCTCTTGAATAATTGCTCAAGGGCACTTTATTGTTTCCAAAGGATACAGACGGCATCAACACTTCACAGCCTCTATCCAACTGTTCCAAAGCCTCTCAATGAGTGTTCTTATCTCTTCCAGCCTGTAGCAGGTTTGCACAGGACCGTCACGGCGGCAAACCTGAGCACTTATCTTCTACAGACCATTTCTGTGGCCTAAGTTATGAGCTCAATGTGTTGACTGCTCGGAGGTAATCGGGCCAGCTGGTTTTAACTACCAGTATCAGTACAGTGTAATGGCAGGCTCAACAGGCCACTGGGGCAATTGAGATCATAGTTTCAGCTACTGACTACGGTGCAAATAATGGGATCGGAGAGGATCCTAGAGCTCAGAGGGGAATACTTACACCAGCAAGTCTTACTGTAAAGACCCAAAGAGGCACACAGGGATAGAAGAAATGGAGATAAGAGGGGAGATTGAGGGAGGGAGGGGGGAGGGATGATGGTAGGGTGGGATAAGCAGCAGAAAATGTCTCAGTGAAGCTGCTTCTCCTTCTCCCGACTCACTTCCTCTCTCTCTCACTCAGCGTCATGTCGAACATCTACATCCCATAAAAAGCTTTCGCTACAGAGGAAACTCCCAACCAATTCCTCTCCTTTATCCCCGTGCTGTGGGAGTGGCTCAGTCCTGTGCTCACATCGCAAAAAAAATGGAGGGGGGGAAAGCTTGCTGATGTTTTACAGGGATTTTATTAGAGGGGGGAAATGATGAGAAGGGAAGAAAGCAAAGCTGCCTTTGGTACATCTACACTATTGGATGTAAATCCTTTTTAATGGGATCCAGGGTTCAGAGCTGGGGCAGAGATTACACAGGGAGATCTGGATCTGGCGTGACCTGCATTTGCCCCGGCCTCGCCCTCTGCACCACGCCCTGCTGCACTCTGGCCTGATGGGGGGTGGGGGTAGAGGGTTGGGCGGTGTTGAGTTATGGGTGGAGCCTGGATGAGGACACTAGGGCTCAGGTGGAGGGTGGCATAACTGAGGCCAGTGAAAGGACGGGCGGGTGGGTGTGACAATAAACAGGGCAACAGGAAGTCAGCGTAAAAAATTCTTAACTAATATCCATGTCATTGTGTTTTCAGGTCAGATCGTTACATAGTGGAAAACAGTGAGCAGCTGTGCTCTTTTCAGTCTTTTTGTCAAATGTTGAGGTCGATTTAATGACAAGGAAACAGCTGCCATTAAAGAAAAAGTCTGGTGTTAATTTTTTTTACTGCCAACCAGTCCCATGAAAACACAGAATCTAACATGTGTAAGTCTGTCTTTTAGTAGTTTTATATATCTTTAAAAAAACATAAAAAAATATTGCTATTTTCATCCAGGCTTGAATACACATTTGTTGATCTTGTGTATGCTTATGGCAACTGTGCTGCTGATGGAAATAAAGCGTACTTATTTAATTAAACACTGATAATTACAAACAAGGGTCAGAGTTTTGTTTTTGTGCATATGGCAAAAAAGCAAAAAAAAAAAAACAACATTTTTTTAACTGATTTCTGAAAGCTCAAACCTCCACACCTGCTGTCAAATGAAACTGACTTTAACCTGCTTGGTTTCACTTTGAAAGTCCCTCCCATGCATTGAAGAAAAAGCAGCTGCAAGGAAAAGGTGAGGAGGAACAAGTGGGCTGGACAAAGGATGAGGTGAAAGGGACACAAGGTGGGAGGGATAAAAACAAAAAGAAAGGATGGAGGCAAACGTATGGAGGGAGAGATGATCAGGCCGGCAGACATGATATACACAAGACAGTCGGGCAGAGGTCAGCCAATCAGAGGCCTGCACTGTGAACGCAGACCGCTGCAAACAGAGCGGCAGGCAAACTGGGCTAGAGGTAAAAAGGTTAAGCCAGATCAAGACCCAGTGTACAGATCAACCAGGCATCCATATGTGTCTGTTCAACAAAACAGCTAAGCTCCACTCTGTCCTAACATGCCACTGTGCCAAGTTAAAGGTGGGAGAAAGTTGGAACAAGGACGATATTTGTTTGTTTAATGTTTTCTTTATTATTCATCTCTTTTGTTCTGAACTGTTTAGTCTGATTTATCACCCTGACAAACAGACATATACCACTTTTAATCACTGCTCTGCCTTACTGACCTAAGCTACAACGACGGAGAGCATTAAAACATCTATGTGATAAAACTCTCTCTCCTGCCCGGCTGTGCATAATGCCCGTAATGCAAAGTGAAATGCAGGATTGTGACGATAAAGTCTTTAATAAGGACACTTGGCGACTGTCTTTCACACTCTCGGTGACCCCTCCAGCAGCTCTCTGCTCCCACCATGACCCTGGTCAGACCCCCTGATCCCAGGCATGTGATGAGCAGCAGCACACAATGAAAACTTCTTTTCCATGGAGACTGTACCAGGCGGACCGGCGGCCACTGACCTGCACGTACCAGACCAGTGGGTACGAGCCGACGTTACTGAAGAAGCCAAAACCAGGAAACAAGATGAACGAGTGACTTTACTTAGCTGTCAGAGATTAAATTAATTATCACAATTAATGATATTAAACACACAGAAAGTGTGTTTAGAAATGAACTAAAAGAGAGAGAGACAGAGAGAAAAAATTAATTTGATTTATTTTATATATTTCACTGTACCAGCATCAGTTCAAAACTAATTTCCATCTCAGGCCAAATGTATATTTGGTTTGTAGTTTACAACCTGGATGTTGGATAGTTTACAACCTGGATGTGGACCTGGACTTTGTTTTGTTGACTATATCCTGTTGTTCCTGTGTCTTCTCAAATGTTTGCATTTTGTTTTGCAGGTGAGATACAACACTCTGCTTCTTCAGAACATCCACACAAAATGGCTCCTCTCCCATCCTGACCTCCATCCTCCTCGTCCTCCTCCTCTTTTCCACCTCCACCTGCCTTACATCTTCTGACTCTACGCTCCTGAAACTTGGGCCAATATCATCACCACCACCGTCCTGTTTTACCAGACCCCTAAACCCCAAACCATCACCTAACCTTGCCCGAATGAACCCGATCTGGTGCTCCATCACTGCAGCACATGTCCGACCGGGTTCAGCCAGGGGTTAACGCCGTCTTATAGAATCGCTGGTAGATATGGCTGCCTAATCCTCCTTAGCGCAAAAGCACTTGGGACTGTTATGAGGCCCACCTCTTTTTCTACCCCTTCATCCCTCCCTCTGCCCCTCCCTCTGTCCTGTCCTCCACCCCACCAGGTTATCTCCTCCCTTCACTCGCTGCAACGCTAGAGACTCATTTGACAAAGAAACCAGCAGGGATTCAGGTTGTGGACGTTTCTGGCATGTCACCCAGCAGTCACTGGACTCACTGTTGGCAATGTCAATTATAATTCAGCAGCCCTTATTTTTTGACTTGCATGACACTCATTTGTACTTAAATGTATATTTGGTTTGTACATTTCGCAAGCGATTCTTCCTTGATCTTTTTCCTGAGGTTCAGTTGTTGTTGTTTGTACTTATCCCGGCCTGAAGTGCGTCACCACACACTCACCTGACTCGGTCAGGTAGTTTCAGGGCCTGCCCAAAGAGTACACCCGAAGATTTAACTTGACACCCAGTTCTTTGAGCTGTCCGACCTTTAACAGGTTCCTGGGCAGGCATTTCAGTCCACTTACCCACTGAGTGTCCAGCTGAAAGTCATGCAGTTTCACATCCTGTCTCTTAAATTCTTTCACCACACATGTAAAAGCACACGTCACCGCTTTGCGTGTATTAAAAGTATTAAAATGCAGCGTACGTCTGAGGGGGACTGCGCGTTTGTGGACTCCCACACAGGTAATCTGTCGGTTTAACTGCATTACACATTTGTCTGGTGAATGACACAAAGTGGTTGTATTGGCAACCTTTGACTACACTGATTAGCAGTCGGTGCGTGAGTGTGTGACTGTGTGTGATTGCGTGCAAGAAGCAGAAACCTCTCGTGTCCAATTTTGTTGATTTTCCTGTTTTCACCTCAGCTGAAGGACTGTCTTCTGCGTGTTTGGAAAACCCTTGGCATCTCACACACACGTGCACACACACTTCACACTCCCAGTAGCTGATGAAACAAGTCAATTCAATCTGAGAGAGTGATTAAGGACAAAGGCAAATACGACTTAATTGCTGTTATGTTCTTTTGATTATCTAATCAGTTGATTAGATAATCAGAGCTTCGCAGGTTTCCTCCTGACCATCAGCAAATTGGACAAAAGTTCCCGCTCTGAGGACGACTCTCTCGCTCTGGGTCACGGCAGAGTGAAGAGGACAGAGTTTCTTTACAACAACAAGCCCAAACATTTTAACTGAAAGCACAAAGACAGCGAGTGTCTGTCTGTCTGCCTGCGTCCCTTCCTATCTCCCTCTCTATTCTGAGTGTTTAGACAATCTCCATACTGTGCGGCCGTCTCTCTGCTACATCTGCACGCCGTTACGTCATGGCCAAGTCCTCCACGCTCCAGACGAGCGGCCAGACACCGTCTGTCTGGGCCGTCATGGAGAACAATACACACAACGAGGACATTCACTGTACGTAGACGCATGAACACAACTTGTCATCTTGTCTCCCGTCGCCTCAGCCCACAGAGGAAAGCAGAGAAAGATATACAGCACGTGATATCAGACTGAGCCTTTTTTTCGTTTTTTAATGGAAAACATTGACATTTTTCTCTCCATAAGTTAAGCCCAGAGTGTCCTATACTGTCCTCACCATGTGATATAAATGCATGCAGAAAACGACTTAAAGGTGTAACTTCTTCAGGAGGAAGTTATTTCACAAGAGGTCACATCGGGGTCATCTTAAAGAGCTTGTCTCTCTCTGTCCTCAAAAGGTGTTTTACATGACATGTTAAAATCAGATCCCAGATAGCTAGATCTGCTCCAGGGGGCGCTGATCTGTGACAGAAACACAAGACAGCAACAAGAAGCTGCGGTCTGAAAGTTTTCACGGCCGTCACTAAACTGCACTCCAGGCTGTTTGGGTTGGAAGAATTTGTCCGCCTGAGAGACAAGATGGCAGGCAGGACATGAGAGGAAGTGTGACGCTGATCCCAGTTGACTTGCACACCTGTCGGGAGGTCAGCTGTTTCTCACTGAGGTGGGTGGTGGTTTTAAATCATACAAAAGCACCCGAGTGCACTAACTAACATTCATTTAAAAATTTCAGGTTACCTTGAATGAAACTACAGATTCCTCTGGGTTTGACCGTGGTTGAAACATTTGGGATAAAAGTACACAACTCAAGGCATAAAACAAACAGCTTTCAGATGCTTTAATGCAGAAATGCTGGGTATTATTATCTTTATTTGTGCTTATTTTAGCTAGTTTTCCATAACAAAACGCCTCTCCATGTGATTACACATTAAACTTGTTTCACAACTGAGATGAAGCATGGAGGGAAAACAAATGCAAACACTTGCCCACATCTGGGCCTTGTTGAGCCAGCTACACATTAAAGATTAAACATGATTCCATCACTGAGCTCTCACCCATTTGCTGCAGGATTAAACCAGTTTAACAAAGCCCAGGGACCATTAAATCCATAGCTTCTCCATGGAAGGGCTGCAAACAACAATAGACTGATACAATGGCAGCATATGCATCAGCTGCACTCAGCTCAGGAGGACTGTGGAAGAGCTTAATGTGACCACACACCACGGGCTCCTGAAATCTCCTGAAAGGGTAGGACTAGCCCAAGAAAGTTTTTGTGCAGAAAGAAAAAGCTTGCAATTTTTTTTGTTGTTGTCTGTTTGAAGAACTGAGGCAACTTTGAAGAAAACAACCTCTGAGATGTTCATGTAATAAGATGGAAATGTGCAGAGTGTTTTTGTCATTAGATTTTTCCCTCTGCTCATTTCAAACAGACTCACGCAGTTCTCAAACATGAATTAGTCCTAATTTAAATGATCCCCTTCACTTCAAACAACATACCTTCAAAATAAGAGCTGAGGCATCCGTGAACATCCGGTCCATAAAGAGTCCTCTTTAATCTGTGCTCGTCCATGAGCAAACTGATCATAAAGGCAACTGAAATGAACCAAGGATCTTCCTGTGTGTGTGTGTGTGTGTGTCTCATGTACACTCTCTCAATCACACACACTCACACACACACTCCCCAGCCCCTCCTGCTGTGTTACGCTGTAGCGGGGAGCCACCTGCCGGGACGAAGGGAGAGCTCTCGGATGGTAACTGATTACCCAGTAACGAGTTACAGCTGTGTGGTTACTGACTGCACCGAGAGTCGTCGGCTTCTTCTCACGATGCTGCAGCCATTAAGAGACTGAAGGGAAGTTTCTATGCGCGGGTTTCGACCCCGACACCCGAATGAAACCGATCTGACGCCTTTCAGACAGACTGGGTTCGGATTTGAAGTGTAATTAGCAGAAAAGTTTCTGTTTTCTTTGTGTGGAGGCGGGACTATGCTTTACAATGACATCCATGTTGAATATGAATTCAGTCCAGATGGACTTATTCACTCGTTTTTGGAGGATGAAAACAGAGAAGTAAAAGACGTGCAAGCTACAAGTACTGAGTGGACATATTAAAGTTAGCTTTGAAAAATTAAAATTTTTAAAAAATAAATCAATAAAATAAATCAGGGAGCCACGATTTTTTTTCTTAAATATCGTGGACTTCCGTCTTCCTCTCGGAGACACTTTGGAGAAATCTAATAATTTCTAATTATCACGAAATTATTTTAGATTTAGTTACTGCTCTGCCCTTTGGACCCTTTTGCATTTTATGGGCGTGTGTGTGTGTGTGTGTGTGTGTGTGTGTGTGTGCGTGCTGCCCAGTTGCGTGATCAGTTTGAATACCTGACCAAACTAATTGGAGTTACAGCATGGGTCAACGATCAAATCCCCAAACATTGTTAAAAAACACTTAACGATCCAGCCTCCCATATTACTGTAATTAGTATTTGTGTTTCAGTCGCAGATGAAGAGGCCTGTCACCTTCATCAGAGTGTATTCTAACAGCCTGTAATAAAGCTTTAATCGGTGTTTACTTGCTATAAACTTCCCAAAGTGTTTCTTAAAACAAACGGGGAAGTTCATATGCTTGTGATTTTATTGGAAAAGGAATAAAATTTTCTGACTTTTGACATCATTTTATGTGGGATTATTACAACGACGCGTGGGGGGGGGACAACGTTTTTCTACAAGTTTTAAAGCCTTAAATGCGACGGATTTAATACGTTCATATTTCGACTGCATCTGAAGGAAGTCACCCCCCATCACAGACAGACAGACAGACAGACAGATAGATAGATAGATAGATAGATAGATAGGTGAAAGCCTGTTTGCTAATGGAGCTGCTTTTAAACCCCAGCGGTCTTTAATTTGGACATAAAAAAATCAAATGACTTCGTGGGAAAAACCCGTGAAAGGTTTTCAGCGACCTGAAAAACACCGACAAACACAGCGAGTCTGAAAACTCAGAAAAACAACCCAAACAAGTCACTTAAAAAGGGCCCTACAGCTTCCATCTCTCTTTCTGTGATTAGCCTTGAGAAGAAAAAATATATATTTATGTATACATGCAAACACCACAAATAGATGGAGAAAACTCCACTAATGCCGACTAAAAGCCTTTCGATCACGCTTAAAAGGTGCTTCAATAGCACGTAGCATTAAGACATTTCAGAGCAATGGGTTGAATATTTCACGCCATTACTGTCGAGACTTTTAGCCTATGATTTACATTTTGTTCTCCCTTGAAGGTCAGGCAGTTTGGAGAGGGCTTCCTTCAGCCAATCATCTGCTGCCCTGCGTCTCCTCAGCAGCAGCAGCAGGAAGCTGAGGCCCTCCCATTAACACCCCTAGTGTCAGCACTAATGAGGGACACAGTGGCTGCTGTGTTCCCAAATCCACACACACACACACACACACACACACACACACCTCCTTCCCACCACCTCTATGTGTGAGTCTTTTTGTGTGTTTGGATTGTTTAGTTTGGGACCTCCACAGTGTCGCAGTGGTGATGCGTAAAGTTCCTGCAACAAGTGTTTTATTTACACAAGAAGTGATTTAAGGCCTCAAAACACGCAACCTCTCGGAGTTTATTTTCACAAGATGTTAAAATTACTACAAAAAAATTCAAAAAATTCACCCATACTCGTACTTTATTTTGGTGATTTATTTTTTATTACTTCGTTGATTTGTTTTCGAGGTTTGGAGGACATTACTAAGACTTTATTACTACTGAGATGTGTTGTCTACAGGCGTATTGATTTGTGTGTTATTCACTTGTCAGAAGATGTGGCAATGCAGCACGCACAGCATATGTTTTGCAATTAACTCCTAAGTAGGAAATAAAACACTCCTTCCTTCACAGGCCCACGGTGGATAAAAAACACACCTAAATTCACAAGATTTTCGCTCGAATTTACACGATACACCAAAACGCTTGTTTTATACCATAAAACTAGTATGTGAGATTCTTGTTTAATATCCCGTTTGTGGAATAAAAGCGCGCCTTAGTGCTTTTTCTGTGCTTCTGCTGGAGTTAAAACAAAAAAAAATACAAATCAAAAGCTGGTCTGAAACACTGAAAAATAATCTGCTGGATCTTGTTTAGAAATTGTAGTTGCTTCAACAAAATAAAAAATAAAATAAAAAAATGCAGTGCTGTAACGTCCCATTAGCAGGTGACGTCCATCATAAACTTGGAGGGGTTGGGCTCGTGGCGCTGCCTATAAGACTTGAATGAAGCGCGCGGGGGTCAGTGAATGAGAGATTCAGGGGAGGCCGGATACACCAATGGGGTCAGGTTTTTCATACAACACAAACCCACACCCAACTGCAGAAGACGAAATATTCAGATGGTTGAAGAGGCGTTTATTTTCACTTATTTATATTCCTTACTTATTATATATTTATTTGCCTTATATGAAAAATCTGAATTATGTTCCGTGTGTCAAAGACGTAATGACCCACCGTTTATTATTAATATTGATGTTTTACATACCCAGAGTTTTGTGTATCTAAATGTGCATAAAATGTCACATTGGCAAATGGACCTTGGTTATATAAATTACCAGGTCTGCGTATAAAAACACGAACCAGTTGTGCAGACCTAGGCTGCACTGTAGCCATCGCAAGGCTTCATGCTCGTTTAAAGCCTTTACTGGCGCAGGCACAAACCCCCTGGGGCCTGTTTATGCTTTGTGACGAGGAAACATTAATGAAAATCGAGTCTTGTCGAACTGTAAATATTCTAAGCATGGATTGGGCCCCGGATGTGGAGAAGACGGCTCAACAGTGTTTTTTGGGGGGCGGGGCAGTTTTCCTCCCCTCTGATTGGTCGAGGAGCCAATTAAAGGTCCCAAATACACCTGTGACCAAATGGTGGGAAATATTAGGTTGCTGTAAACCGAAATGTCCTACAGCATTCAGCTACTTTTTAAAACGAATAAATAGTGTCTTTATTATTAAAACAAGCTAGGCTATGCTAAGGCCAGAAATGGCAATCGGTGGCTATAGGCCACTAGCTAACCGGTTGTTTTGGAAATAATTTTTGCCATTATTTGTCAAGATTAAGACAGATTTATATTAGGTTCTTTGTTTGCTTGTTTGTTTCATTCTTAGGGTTAATTTAATTTTTGGAAACACTAGCATTCCCCTGCCCCTCTTACCTGGGTTTCGGACAGGTTGAGCTGCCTCGCGAGCTCAGTGCGCTCGCGGCCCACCACGTACTGGCACCGCTGGAACTCGAGCTCGAGCCGGTACAGTTGCTCGGCCGTGAAGGAGGTCCGAGTCCGCTTGGGCCGGTCCAGGTCGAGGCCCTTCGGCAGCACGATCTCCCGGATGGTGCCTTTAGCATCTGTCCGCAGGAGAAAATAAAGAGATAAATAAATAACCAAAAACACAATGAACAATTTAGAAAGAACGACCACTAACGGAAAATTTTAATGGAATCCCTTTTAAATTTTGACAAACTCGACTTTCTTTAAGGCTGTGGTGAAGTGGGCCTACATGGTGCCAAACTGATGTAATATTCATGAGTAAAGCTATGGGCTAATGGCTTCAGAGAGAGAAAGAGAGAAATGGATGGATGCGCGTCTGTGCCGCTTTGTGCGTTATTTTTACCACAAGACGCCAGAAGAAAGGCCCTTTGGCGCAGTTGTGCGCAGGTGTGTTGAAAAGAACAGCAAAGGTATTAGAGCAAGTAGCTGCTTTTCTGTAATTATGCGTGAATGTCATTACAACAGCAAACTCTGCCCAACACCGCGAACTATAATCGATTTTAGGTGGGTCTAACCAACCATATGTTAACTGAGTTATACTAATTCAAACGCACAACTGACCCTGAGTGGCTGTCGACAGAGGCTACGTTAGATCTGCGTGCTTAAAATGAAAATATGTTGTGTTTCCATCAACTAAAAGTCCAATTGAAACCATCTGACGGACCGCACTGCACCCACTTTGTTTGAGACTTTATGGGAAAAATAATGCACACAAGGTGAATTTTGCTCTACTTTCCCTCCAGCGGACTGGACGTCTGTCCTGACTCTGAGGCTACTGAGCTAGTCCGAGTTTCAAACGTGGCACAGCTTTATTTGTCTGCACGACACTTAAATTCACTATAAAGCTATTTATGTCATCAAAAGCTTCATTCTCAACTGTTTCCACTCCAAGTAATAAGGCTGCGTGTCATTGTCTTTCAACGACAAGTGTCGACTTAACGGTGTTATTGTGCATTGAATTTTATTTTATTTTATGTTTAGTTAAGTCCTTGGCTCAGGCTGCTATCGAGAATTGGCTGCTTTGATATTTGTTTCCTAGCATATGACGTACATTTGAAAAGTTAGATTATAGCAAATTAAAATACTAGAAAGAATGGGGAAAAACATGGGAAACATGGGAAATAAAAGTTATTACAACCCACCCTGGATCCAGAAGCTTTCAACAAATTGTTTGTATTGTTGTAAAAAAAAATTAAATAAAAAAAAAGAAAGAAAAGAAAAGAAAATCACAATTCGTTACTTAATTTTGCTGTAGTTGACAAATATGGGGTTTCGAAAGACTGTTGCCTCCAGTAAAATCTTTGTATTTTTGGCTACGCTCTAACCGAGCATATCTGTGCTTATTTATCGCATTCAAAGGAAGCGCTGGCCAGACAAGACCTCCCCTTTGTCCAGGGTTTTGAAGTCATAAAATATGTAATCCAATAAAATATGAAGTGTGCTGAATTAAATATGAAACAAAACTGATTGACCCGAACATCCATAGTGTTTCTATAGAGCTGCCGGCTACAGCGACTAAAACACTGCAGTAACAGTAAAAACCAAAGTTGAATATTTCATTTTTTAGCTGTACAGGCAAATTGGACCTGTTGGAAAACTACATCCGCCTTTGCATTAACGTTATTTTAAAGCGCGACAATGAAAAAGTAACCAAAACGTTTGTGGTAATTAAAAACAGCAGGTGCAGCGGAAGGAGAATCAGTGCGTAAAAGGAAACTGTGGGCTGCTTTTGCTACTGCAGAGGAATGAAAATAGTTAAAGTAAATTCATCAGTTATGTGCGCCCTGGTCTGTATTAAGCACTTATTTCAATCACAGTGTTCTCAGCAGTCATTCCTACGTGTTTGGTTAGCCTACACGCCTGAACTACGTAATGAAACATGAGAGCTCTCTATCTTTACGCTCTTTACGCACGCATAATGACTGTGTGTAATGTGTCGCCAGGTATGTGAGATGCTAGAAAGTCTTGTGATATACAGACATACAGTGGCGACTTTTCTGGCTCTGGAGGCAGCAAACAAAAAAAACAAAACACGTGAGCCTGTGATGAGAGCGTTTGTGAGCCGATGAGAGAAACAGGCGGCTGCAGAGACCTGCTGACCTCTCGGTGACCCCGGCCTCTCTGCGCAAAACACGAGCATCCAGACTCCGTTTCAAAAACAAATCCTGACACTGTAGGCGTCGTCCGCTCACTACGAGCTGTAAAACATCTCCAGCTCACACCCCTGTCCTTCTGCAGGCCATTTCCTCCTCTGATGGACCTCAGTAACCAGCTGATGGAGCACACACACACACACACGACTGTACGTCTAACCGAGCACTGATGGTTCACAGGCTTTTACAGAGAATATCTGAACACCTTCCACATCTCATGGAAAACACAAGGATATGATCGGCAGGGGAGGAATTAAATGAAAAGGGAAGCAGTCTGACAGCAGCTGTAGAGTCAATAATAAGTATATCTGTAATAATAAACGTTAAAAAATACGATTACAGACGATTTCTGCTGGCGCTGATGGACGCTCAGAAGAAGCCGGGTTATTTAAGAGTTATTAATCTATTTATCCATGTGCATCCACGTCTATAATTTCTCTCTCTTTCGCCCTTTTAATTCCACTGCCTCCCCAGTCGTTTGCAATTTAAAACTGGTCGTTCCTATTTTACTGTTTCCAGGCTGAACGAGCCGCTTCTGTACGGCAGAAGAGACTACACGACTAAACGTCGAATAAAAACAATAAAACTAAGCAAAGCTGCAGCCACAATATCCACCGAGAGCTGACTGGCCGACGTATTGATTGGCTACAGTTACACACCACGACGAAAATCAAAAGGAGACCATGCACGAAAATAGCAGTTGCATTTTAATTTTAGCTTTTTCTTTACGAGATTCTGAATGGACAGGAAACGTGCAATCTGCTGACTTTTTCTTCTAGGAAAGCAATTAGAAAAAAAAGAAAAAAGTCCTTCCTGCAGAAAACTTCTCCTCTAATCAAATTATTCCTCACATGATGTATTTTATTTTTTATCGTTTTTTTTATATTCACCACTGGAGTTATAATGAAATAATAATTACAAGCATCCTAAATGCACGTGGAGACAGATGTACACACGTTCTTTATGTCGTTGGAACCTGCTGCCCACCCACACAACATACATTTACTGAACAAGTTCACTTTCTTTATTTTAACGTGCAAATACGAATTAAATTCAAACGCTGTGGACTACTAAGTTTTAAAAATAGAAGATACAAAATCACCCATAGGCTGAACATGAAGAATTTTGAAAAATAAATTATATGAGATTTTTTTAAAAATTACGTTTTAAGAGTGTTTGTGACTGCAGTGATTTTATCTTAATTTTTTGTATTTTTAGAGAAGTCTCAGCACCACTGAGAGGCTGCTGGCCTCAGGAGGGCGTGGACACTCTGCACAATACTGAATCAAATGTTATTCTGACGTTAATTAACAACTAAACCAACACACACACACACACACACACACCTATTTATAGCGCTTTTTTCTTCTGTCTCCATTTTTCTTCTTTTTTTTTTTTAAAAAAGTGACACGACAGCCTCGAGGAGTGAACTTCACCTGATCATCCTAAATAGCTTTTATTTTTTTTTTCTTTGTTTTCTTTTCTACCTCTGGTCTGATTTTAAACCCTCAGACAGAGCTGCGTTAAAGAGAATTATTCACTACATGCAAGAGAAAAATAATGAGTTAATATTTAAGCAGGCTAGCTCACTGTTTTGACTACTGAGCTGACTGAGCAATTTATATATTTTCACTTTCTTAAAGGCTTAGTTTTATATTACACTGTATCTTTTAAATTTGAAAAAATACTTGCGGGTGTGGTCTGGTGTTGCAATCATTTAGGTATCACGGACGTCAAAGTAGCCTATTGTTATCAAAACAGGAGCTTTTGTTGTTGTTGTTGTTGTTGTTCCAGCCCAACCTGCACCAGAGATGTTGTACTCAGCATCCGGTTTCAGACACAGCTTTACTTTTAAACAGACTGAGAGCTGCTTTTTGACAACTGGCCAGTAACATTTTGATGTTTTCAGGGGGACGAGCACCAAACTACTCACATTCAGGTTCTTCTTCTTCTTCTTCTTTTTTTTTTTGCATTTGCTGTGAATGTCAATAGCGTATGTGTAGGGATAAATGTGTCAGGGGGGAAGCCTGTCAGGATTGTGTTCATTCTCTAACTGAGCTAAAATAACCTCAATTTCCTGGAAACTCTGCCAGATCTCCACTCTGAGAATTAGTTTTACGCGCGGAATAAACCAGCGTTTTGCTTCGTTTTCGTCCACTTACCCCTTACTAAAATCCTCCGACAGTAGTCAGGGTCCACTCCCAGAAGTTTGTCGTGTCCGTCTTCGCTGGAGGACGTTGGAGTAGACGCTGATGTCCCCGGGGTGTCGGTGGAGCTCTGAACCGGGGACCGGCTCCCTATCTCGGCGCGGCACTTGGTCTCCATCCGGTCCGGACACAGCGGGTTGGGTCCACAGCGGTGGTTCCCATCGCCCATAGTCGTGGCCTGATCAAACATCTACAACTAAGTTACACTCTCTAAGATTATCTCTCCCTCCGTCTGTCGCTGCTGCTCACCCTCCTCTTTCTACTTTCTTCTCCTCTTTGCAAGTGTTCCCCAGAGACGAGGAGAGCATGCCCCGCTCTCTCTTCAAAAAAAAATAAAAAAAAAAATAGAGTAGATCCAGTTACAAAGGAACCATGCAGTCCTGCAACGGAACCGGGGTGCGCTTCAGGTGTCGCGACATGACGCGCAATCCGGAGTCCAAACCAAGGCAAGAGGGACTCGGCTGAAGGGAGAAATCTCGGGATCCTGCTCTAACTATAGCAGCCAGAAGGTGCACAAGAAACGCATTGTGCAGCCTGTAAGGTACAAGGGGGCAACCAGATCTACGGAGGAGCGGGGAGGTGCCACAAAACACAAGCACACACTGCTCACCCACGTAGAAATAAAGTGAGAGGCGGCGCACACACAAAAAAACCCCACACAGCAGCGGTCACACTTCACCGTGCACAGGCCAGGGAGGAAAGTTTCTCCTGGTTTGTCCAAAGCTGCAGCCTGTTACTTCAACCCCGGTCAGAATCGACTGCGTCTGCGGCTCCTTGAGTGAATGTTGTTGGTGGTGAAGTGGCCACATAAAGGGGGGGTCGGTGGTCTTCTGCTTTTGGAGAGCCCACAAGAAAAGATGTCTGTGTTGAGACCTTGCAGGAGGGAACTGTCGGGAAATGGGAACTGGTCACATTTGCTCACAAATGAAGTCTGGAGCACTCTTGTCAGTTTGTATAATTTGCTTTACAGCCGAGACATCACGTCTGAGCGGGGCGGCTGATACACCCTGCCTGCACCAACAGAGCAGAGATGTTGTGGATAATATTTGTGGTGACACGGTACACTTTACAGAGGCAGGAACCCCGCGCGTCACTTCCTGTCCACGCAAGGTCGTCGCCGATTGGTCCGCTGGCAGGGCACGTTGTGACAAGAGGATGAGAGACGCTGCAGACCGGGCTGAGGCACGGAGAACTGAGACGATGGTTGTGTGCGCTGTTCTTCTCTTAAAGCAGTCAAATGCGGTGCTGCTCGGGCTTCCCCCCGCAGCACCGCCGGACTCTGACATTTTCTTTTTGTTTTACGGCCCAACTCTGAGCTCTGGAGCAGAAAACAGTAGCTTCAGAAGCCCCTCTGACCCAGTGAGATAAAACTCACTCAAAATTAAAAACGCGACACGGTTTTACTGATTCGTGACGCTTAATACTCCCAACATACAAAGATTATCTTAAAAACTGAATTTAATAATCATGCATGTATGAAAAGCCCATAGGCCCACATATATAAGCCGAAATATTAACGCTAAATTATTAAATATTTGATACTCATGTCAGCTAATCTGACATTATTTTAGTTTATGTGTAAACAGAAAGCTCACAGTCACATTTAAATGTCTTTTACAGACATATTTAAGAGTTTGAGTTTGCTCCTCTAAATGAGATCTTCATTAAAATCCCTCCTGTAACCCTGGCTTTAATTTTTCTTATCTGACTCCAGAGTCTGTAAGTCAAATTAAACACGTTAAGTGTGGTGCATCCCTGTCACAAAGAGCTGGGAAATCTAAAATTCCCTAAAGAGTCCCTGAATGCCACTTCAGAAGCCCATTCAGCCTGATAAGAACTCAACTCTAGGTGATGCACAAAATAAAAATTTGTCAAAATTGCCCAGAAATATGTTCAAATCAAACTAAAACAGCACCTGTGTGATTTAAAATTAAACACGGGCCTCCAACAGCTCACACTGCTGACGCCCTGTCACTCAGACAACATGTACAACTCACATCACAGTAAAGTCCAAACTGAGGCTCGAAAATGATCAAAGAAAATACTGGATTCAACAGGTGCTCCTCTCCATGCACACCTGCCTCTTGTCTTGTTTTATAAAATGCTGATGGCACCCTGCACTCCCACAGAAGCTCGCTGGCGCATGAGCTGTTAACACATAATGTGTTCGAAGCCCTGCATGACAAAATAAAAGACCATAAAGTGAGGTTACTATCTGTTTCCCACTGCAGATAAGCCAGCACAGTCAGTCACTGTATATAAAAATATATTCATGGAACACCAGCCCGTTTCCTTCAGCCGGCTTGATGTTGATGGTGCAGCCTGTAGTTTGTTGTGATTGTGAGATAATTTCAGTCTCAGGAAAGGCCAAAACACTGGCTGGAATTTCCTCTTTACAGGTGAAACGTCTTTTGGGAACACTGCAGCAAAAGGGATTTTTTTTTTTTCTTTGAAAAAAAAAGATAAGGTTTTTGAGCGGGTTTATATAATTATAGTTTTGCTGTGTGTGTTTTTTCTTATGTTTCTTATCCGAGGCCGTAATTACTGCTCACAGCCATGGGTCGTTACTCCTTTCAGATGGCCTAATCTCACAGAGGATGAATAGAAACTGTCAATCAGACACTGCACTCAGCAGCGAGACAAGAGGGGACTGATTGCTGCTGCTGTGCTGCCACACACACACACACACACACACCAGTGTTTTCACCCTCTCTGTGTTTGCTGATGCACAACTAGAACCTTCCAAAAAGCAGATTTTTTTTATTTGTTTTTTGTTTTTTTACCACGTTTAACTTTTTACAAAGGCTTCTCATATTTTGATTTCGGTCTTTAGGCGTATTAGATTACCATTTTTATGTGATTCTGTGATTATAATGTTTTAACCATTCTTTGGATGTGGCTTTTGTTACAAAATAGGCAGCATAGCACACCTCGTTTAATACGGGCACAATGTAAATAATTCAAAATAAGTAGAAAAAGTCCAGATATATTTCTATTAAATCTGTACAGTTACTCAAGTACTGCACATAAGCAGTATCTCAAGCTACTTGTACTTGAGTATTTCCATATATGATGTAAAATAATAACACAGTCAGTTTTAAACGCAGGATGTTTACCTGAAACAAAGCACCTTAATGTTGACTTCAATTTAAACTTAAAATGTATGTTGGACATTCATTATCAGCCCTCACTAATCGCCAATGTTATGTTATTAATTCATTCACTGGCTGGGTGGATTAATGAGTGAGTTTTCCTTTCTGTGAAGTTATGGCAGACACTGAGGAGAAGTTTAGTTGATTATGGTGCAGTTTTATTACCACATGATGGTCTGAATGTTCTTTCAGCTTGAAGCCTAAAGCAGTCAGCACTAAATCTGGGTCCTTGATATATTTATTTATTTCTGTGATGGTGATTTGATCACCATCACTATTGTTTGAATCATGTTTCTGCTAAAGGCTGTTCTCAAAACCCCACTGCATTACTGCATATAAAGGCGCATATGTTCTGGCACATGATCCTGAGTAAAACTCCAGATCTCCTCTGTGCCTTCAAAAGCCCACAGGCCAAAAGGGAACACACACACACACACACACACACAATGTTTATTTGCACCACCGCACGGACTGCCTCGTCTGCGTCCCCCCTCGTGTACGGCTGGATTGCGGCCTCGTGGAGATGAATCTGATCAATCAGATCAATCAACAGAGATTACTGTAATCCCAGAGGTCAGAAGGAGGGCACCGGGCCACTCAGAGTTCACACATCCCGCACAAGCTCCACATAAATCTGTGCAGGAATGGCAAACATTTGGCCTTACGAGACGAGACTGTGATTTTGTAAATGTAAAGATTACACACTTTGGACTTAATTTGACAAATAGATGATTTAAACAAGCGGAGTTCGGTTTGCGCGCAGTCATCTTAAAAACATTTGGAGTGCGGACTGTGGCAGGATTTCTATGATATTACTAATGCATGTATGATCTCCCAAGCCTTTAGAAGAAGCAACTACTGCCAAAAACTGCTGTAGCTACGTGTGTAATTTGAACAGCTAAGAGAGGAGACAAAGTAACACAGACGCATCTGTGGGATGTTGTTAGAATAAGTTGGCGGGTGGAAATGCGCTGCAGCCAGCACAAAAGCCTCGTTGCTGTTGCTGCTGCTGCTGTATGCGTAAAGTTGATCAAGGACACGATGCGTTCAGGTGACAATAACGATTGCACATGCAGGTGCGTTTACGGAGCTTTGTTGGAAAAAAAAAGGTTAGGAAAGAGGAGGGCAGAAAAGAAGGTCATGTACGCACGGAGCGTTACTTTTACGCACCATTTATTCGTTTATTATCTCCATTAACAGACAACCTTTACGTGAAGTCTCAGTGACTGAAGTCAAGCCAGGATTTGGCGTCTTTAGGTGCACATTAAATAATAAAAAAAACCCATTTTATTCATACTTTCTGTTTGTTCTCTTGACTCTCAGAAGGTCGCAAACTTTACTTAACTTTTGTTTACAGGCGATTACTCGCAGTTTCTTCTCGTTTAGTCAAGGTGTGAAATGTGAAATAATGTTGCACGATATTAGGCGCAATTTAATTAGTAAATAAAGTAGGTTACACAAGACAAATAAGAAAGTATATTAAAAATTTGCTCAATCTGTGATTTCGTTTCATATGAATGCGCACAGGATCATCGTGCAGAAACGCACTTAATTTTAACGAAATTTAGCACATTTAAGATGAATTGTCGTTGGCAGAAAATTCATGTTTAGTAGCTACTAAGAACTTGGCCTTGTTCTTAAGCGTCAATGCTTCATCTGTAATGTTATGAGCCTACGGAGTCTATTAGGAGTCTTAATTTATATTTACTGTTGGTCAGTGAAGACCTTCGTTCGAACTGCCTCCGAGAACCACGATGACAACAAACGAAAGGCTGGCAGACCTGCCACGATTTTATTTTTCACTTTCACTGCCTTTCAAATGCAAAAGGAGGCAAAATAAATAAAGTAAATTAAAACGTGCAATTAGAACTAACAAGATATATTTGTCCAAAAATATTTCCGCTGTGTTAGTTTTCTGAGCATTGAAGGTCCAAATGAAGATTTTCTTTCTCAATATTTGTTATCAATACAAACGGACAAGTGAATAATTCAGACAAGCTCACAGTTCAATGAAACCTTCTAACACTATGCACCACAACCAATAATACCATCAGCAATGCAGAACAGATGTCTTGTTGGCTGTAAAAATACTTTTAAGCACTTTTTAATACTTGTGAAAATAAACTCACACAGCAGGTCAACGAGAAAAAAATGACTTCGCATGTACATAACAAAGAAGGGAAAAAAAGTCAAATAAGGACTAAAAAATATTCCCTCGTCTTCCTCCCATCCCTCCGCATCGTTGGCCTGAAGTTCAGCCGCTCTCAGGTTTTCTCCTGATGTCTGAAGCCATTTCGTGGTGTTTGGCGCCCAAAGGACGCAGACTTTCCCCGCAGGAGAGGACAGGATCGCTGCAAGGCTGCAAACTTTCTCCAAACTTTTCCTTCTGATCCAAAACGCACGCAGCGAGTCGCGTTTGCGTCTCCCTGAGCTGAACCCAAACAGCCAACAGTCACATCTGAATGCACATTACATAAACGTGTTCACAAACTGATGAGGCACAAGCTTAGTTTGAATGTTTTGGGACAAACCGGTGAGAAAAGCAGCACTTGGTGGTATTTAATTTACATTTTAGTTGAACGTTTGATTTGCTAATTGCTGGAGGAGAGCCAGAGAGAGGACCCAAGTGATTAACTTCTCTTCTTTCTGTTTCTTTTTGTCTGTCAGTGAGTAAATAAAGTTTTAAATTAAGCTCTGAGATTTTCTTCATGATGACAGGAGGGCCGTGCAGCACATGTAATGCCTCCTAATGTCCCTAAATGTTCACGATTATCTTCATAATGTTGACTTTTCCCAGCGCACAGACCGCTCGGCCTGCCTTCTGCTGACAGCCAGCAGGGCAAGCAGCTCAGCCATTCAGCCGCTCATGTGCCACCATTATGTGTTTCAGGTTTGTTGTTGCTTTATCAATTTCAATTTGTAATTTCCAAGGCGAGGCTGAATTCTGCATGGATAAGTATTGAATGCAGCTATTCACACGAAACATGTCCTCATCTTCAAACGGGCCTGGCGATCAAGGAAAAAAGATAAATGAGCAAAACATCTACATCTGACGGCAATCAAAGACTCAGAGAGGCACGTAATTAAGAACAGAACAAAAACACATTCTTTTAGTTGAACTGTTCATCATTAAGTAACTTGTTTTCAGAAGACGCATTTGTTTTATTCTACAAATGGGTCTCTAAAAGTATAAAACAGCAAAGGAAAACAATCTAGATTATAATTGGAAAAATCTAGAAAACAGATGCTTCTATTGAAAATAATAGATTTCAGTCAGAAATGTAAAAAGATGAATTTCTTTAATTGTGTACTTTAAAATATTCTTCTGCTTTTTTTATTGATTGAAATTTCTGAAGCATAAATACTAAAAGAAACATATTTTTATTTTACCACACTTAGCTGTACCTCAGTCAGGGCCACAGATAAAAGCATAAAAGAGTCTTAAACTACCTGCTGAATATTAAAGTCAGACTTGCTCTCACATCTCTGGAGCTGATTTCAGTCTTTTTAGACAGCATTTAGATTAAAAAATACAGAGTTTCCAATAAGTTGTTGGTTTCGGCTCTTTAAAAAGACTTGATGCAATTGGCGTAAAATCAGTTCATCAAATTAAATAAACCCAAACACAGGAAGTCTTTCACGTCCACCTGAAATGTTGATGTCATTATTTTAAAGGTAAATCTCCACTGGAACCACATGAAAAGACAGCGTGCGTCACAGAGGTGCAGACTGCCACCTAGTGTCGCTGCCGTGAACTGACACCCGCAGCAGTGAGTAACAGGACTCAAACATACACGAGTTTTTATTCATGTTTGACATTAAAAAATACAAATCACACACACACACACACACACACACACAGGGAGCAGACACCAACAAGTAACCTGCTACATTCCTGAAACAGTAGCCTATTGAGCACTTCAGTTTTACGCTAAGAAGAAGAAGAAGAAAACAAACCTGAACTCTGACCTATATCACAAAACATCAAATAAATCTATTAAATCTGCACTACATCAAAAGCTCTTGCTCGACTACGTAGAGAGCTCTCTCTCTCTCTCTCACACACACACACAGAATTGTTTCCTTTAAGGCCGATGTATTCAATCAGGGCCAACAAAACATGTTGATTCACATGTGATTTTTCTTAAAAGAGGGGTATGATTGGGAGCCGGCGGTGCAGCCAGATGATGGCACTTGCTCTGTAAGTACAAATGTAAATTAAGGGAGGGGAGGCAAACGGGCAGTTAATTCACTGATCACGCCTGTGATAAGAGCAACGGGACTGTGAGTGAGTTCACACCTGTGGGAGTCAACGCTGGAACGACAACAAACAGGCGGCCGTTATGCTGGATTTGTGTGGATTATCTGAACCGGTCTGTGCGTTGGTCTTTACAGTTTGTGACGGGATGTACAGCAGAAACATCATTAGGCTCAAGTGAAATGAGGACAGTACAATGAAAGGCACTTGTGTCACATGCGTGTCCTGAAGGCTCCGTGAATTCAAACAAAAGAAACCCGAGCTCTTCCGGACTGGCTGCAGCGTGGTTTCTTAAAGGAAAAATCCACCCAAACACTTGGACGCAAGAGTATTTAAAAAACAAAACAAAACAAAACAAACAAACAAAAAAAAAACAAGATGCTGAATTTACAAAGACATAAATCCTCACATTTGTAACCAGAACATTTTGGGCTTTTAAGCATGAATGTCTTAACTTATTACTTTATTATCAGAACAGCTGCAGAACTTTGTTTTTGTTTTGGTACTTGACTGAACAAATAATTGATTAATTGTTTAATACCCTTATTGGCTATACGCAGTATATTTTTCTTTAATGCTCAGGAAAGTGGCACAACATAACAACGTGTCAAAATGTCTGTAGCTCAACCATTAAAAATTTGGCAGCAGGAAAAACCAAAAAATGGTACTTCATTTTAGCTTTTTCTGTGAGTAACTCATCACAAAAAGACAAAGCGCTTCTTTCTAGGTGAACCATTTGACAGAAATGTTTAACCACACGGGGAAAAGACCTCAATAGATCAATACCACATAGCTTCAGCACGTGCTCAGAGGCATTATTATTCTCTATAGTTTTATTTTTCCCTCAGAAGAAAGCTCCTCTTTGTGTTCTTCTTCTGCTGCCATTTCTTTCCACGCATACACACACTGAAATAATCTCGTGCACATTGTTTGGGATTTCCCTGGGAAGTCTAGAGAAGGAAAACTTAAGCAGAAGTTGGTAGGGAACTTTGAAGGGAAACTACAATTCATGAAATAGTTGGAGATTCCCTTTAAATGAGGAGCCGTGACTACACTGCAGCACTCCAGAACAGCTTTTAGGTTTGAGGAGCATTACATACAGCGGGCTGCAGTGCCCCCTACTGGCCACACAGAGATATTACATGCTCAGCATTGCTAGTCAATTCAGCTGTTTTTTTGTTTGTTTGTTTGTTTTTGCTGCACAGATTTGCATTCCTTCCTATACATCAGTGTCAGACTACTTGATTTATAAAAGAGCCCTTATTCACTACCTCACCTGTGAATCTAAGGGGGATACAGTTTGCAGACTGGGAAGCATGAGAGGCAGCGAAAAGGATCTGAGGCTGCACCGATTCAGAGTGATGGCGCCCTCTAGAGGTTCAGGTAGGACTACACAGGTGAACGGCAGAACACACATTGCAAAAAGACAAAAAAAAGAAGAAGCGCCGGAGGAGTGACAGAAAGACAAACCGTCCGTGAACCTGCCGTGAATGAAGTCGCAGCAGAGAAATGTTTTCATATGTAAATGTTGTCGGCACGCAAATATACATTTTGCACTGAATCCAAGACTGAACACTCAGTCACACAAGCACTTGAAATGCTGTACACGACGTGGCACGAAATCATCTGTGTGTTCACTTTGTTTCTACGTGGAACATGGCTGAAGTGTGTTTGACTCGGCGTGCGTATGATGGCGAGTACCGGTGTGTGTGTGTGTGTGTGTCGTCGGCGCGTGCTTCAGGTGCTCGGGGAAGCAGGAGTTTAAGCTTTAGTCGAATCCTTGCCAGTCGCTCTGCTCAGAGTCATACTCCAACTCCACGCCGATGCAGCGGACTCCCTCCAGCAGCATGGGTGTACCGTGGTGCCGGTCTGGATAGGTGGCAGAGAGAGAGAGAGAGAGAGAAGGGATCCGTGAAGAATTTTTCAAACCTTAGCAAGAAACAGGATAAAGACTGAAGGCAGCGAAACGTCAGGCACAGTGTTTAATGGTGCACTAATGTGTAACGGGGAACACATTTAGCTACTCTCCTCAGGTCCCCTTCCCATATAGAAGTCTCCGCTCAGCTCAGCTCCTCCCATGTGGGTCACAAGAGCCTCCCTTTCAGAGGTCTCCGGTTCTACAGAGCATGACGCAAGGAATGAACAGCGGGGTTTAAACTTATCCGCTTTATACCGTTATAAAGTGATCAGCCTCGAAGTTTTGGTAAAAAAGAATGAGTTCAACACTCACATTCAACACTTTTCTGTTACCCTCACAATGAGAGACCTTTTCTACGATTGCACAACACCAAATCTCAAGCAAGCATTGGTGGTTCAGTGGTAGAATTCTCGCCTGCCACGCGGGAGGCCCGGGTTCGATTCCCGGCCAATGCAAGTCTCCTTTTCTCCCCACAGAAAACCTTTTATGAAACTCTAAAAGGAATGACTATGCAGGTAAACACAAATATTTTCATAATCAAAAATGTACTTCTGATCTTTAGGACAATAAAGAATATGCTATTTTCAGGTACAAACACTATTTTTCATTTATTTGTCAATAAATGGTGTATATGCCCTTTACAGTTTCTTCAGATAGATTGCTTGTTTTGTCCAACCAACAATCTAAAATCCAAAGATATTTACTTTAACACGATTTAAAACAGAACAGCAGCAAATTGTCACATTTGAAAGGCTGGAAGCGGAACGCTGCATGTACATGTAGTAGTACTCAGTTATGTAGTACTCTACTCCTTCAGCCACTGATCTAAACGCAGTAGTATAGCCAAGAGTAACAGCAGATGCAGGGGGAGAGATTAATCCTTTGATCTGGTCGTCATCCAGGCCTCAATTACACACATAGATCTGCACAGATGTTCTGGTCATGCTTTGTGTGTAAAAATAAACACTCACACGACACAACCAACATTCATCCTCAAACACACATACGCATGCATACAAATACGCACTCACACTACTTGTACTATATTTACGCCCCTCTGACCCTTAACCTACACGTAATTCTCCATCTGCTGACACAAATGGCAGCCTGTAATTCAGTCTAACTGATACTGATGTAAGAGGGGAAAATTCTAATTCAGTACCGGCTTTTCTCTAGAACAATAATGGTACGGAGCGACTCTGTGACTGTGTCACACCTGAACAACAAATTGTATATACATATTATAAATTTCATTATGTGGATTGTGAGGAAATACTGAAAAGTGGCCCTGACATTGAGCATGGTTTGACCAGCAGGAGGCAGTAGCGCACAAGTGAAAAATACAGCAAGTTTAACCTTCGGTTAATCAGTTACCTCTCACTTTAAAGCTAAAACAGGCAGAACTGAGAGACTCAAAACTGGTGGGAGCTGGCAATAGTCAACCCAATGAGCCTAAAATGCTTTAGAAACATTACACTATACAGCTAAAATACTAATAAGTATTGCTGAAGATGAGTAATCCATTAAACAAGTCCATCCTTGGTCATCAATTCAGTACCATCCAAATTTAATACAAATTTTAACCGACTTTACAAACTGAACTGGAAAAATGACCAATTAACGCATCTCCACCACCCACTTCTGATGCACTATTAGACAAAAGTCTAAGTCTAAGACTGGCCCACACAGAGTCCTGAACTCAACCTCAACCAACACCTTTGGGATGAACTGGAACGGAGATTGTTAGCCAGACCTTTTGGTCCAACATCAGTGTCTGACCTCACAAATGCATGAATGGACAAAAATTCCCCCAAAAAAAACACTCCAACATGTTGTGGAAAGCCTTCACCAAATAGTGAACGCTGTTGGTGTAATGGTCAGGTGTCCCAATTTTGTCCATATAGAGTATACAAATGTTAGGAGTTAGCTGAATTGAGAAAACAGTTGGTGGAGCTAATTCTCCTGTTGGACCACCGCAGAAGAAGAGGGTGCAACAAGACAATAAAAAGATACGCACCATTCAAATCTTAAAGAGTTGAATGATGGAAATACAACACTGGTGTTTGTTGCTTATTCTGCCTCTTCAGTGGAAATATTTTGTTTTTATAGACAGTCCAACCTTTCCACCCATTTTTGAAATATTTTCAGATTTTTATTCTTTGAATTTCTGGCATTTCCATCCATGATTTTTAACAGCAAATTGAATACAGACGTAAAAGCAAGTGGGTGTAAAGATATTTTAGTTGTCCAAACTGTCAAAAAAAGATGACAGAAGGTCCTCTATAGTCTACAGTGTGTTCAAATGTAAACTGAAAAACTAGAATACTCTCACTACTGTGGGTAACGTAACCTCACCCATGACTCTGGCGTGAACTTTGACTTTGACGCAGGCGTCCTCATTGGTTTCGCTCAGTAGCAGCACCTCCTCACACAGAACTCCCTCCCGCTGGGCCATGTACTCGCACGTCACCTTCAGACCTCCTGGGAAACACGAACACACACACACACAGAAAAATACAAATATGAAGACAGATTGGATTTCCTCTTTAGCTGCCAAACACACACACACACTCGTTCTTTGTCTCCCTGTGTGAGGCAACGTTTTGAATATGGATCTAACAGACGCCAGGCAGAAAATCATGCCGTCAAGAGAACAAAATATACACGATGGAAAAATATGTTATCACAGCTGACTGTTGAGTAAAAAATATGCCACTGCTAACATCAGACACATGCACAGTCCAAACTGTAACTTCAACATTGTGACAGCGAGCAGGTTTAGTGTTCAGACATACACACACTTTCAGGTTTGCCGTTACACTCTGAACAAAGGGTTTTTCTCTTGCCCGGACAGGTGCCAGGTGTTTGGGGTTCACCGTGTATAACAGCACAATGAGTGACAGGAAGTGAAGACAAACACAGGAAATTGTTTGAAAGTTAGTTTCGTTGTTCTGATGCCTCACAGACGGGTCGCTGAGCTCACACTATCTGAACTGTCTGTTGCTGTAATCCCCAGCCATCTGGTACTCCGTGCAGCCTTTAACAATGCCCAAAAGTGTTTCACCCAGGACTGCCTGCAGCAAAAACACACTTAATGTGCTTTTATTTTTGGTTATTACACTCTGAATATTCTCACATGAGCAGTTTGATGGCAAGTCATACTGATGTAATAATACTGCTGCGTCATTAACATTTTGACTTGAGTGTACAGAGGGGAGAGTGCAAAGTCAGTTTGCAGCCAGGATCCTACAAAAACACAACATACACCTCGACACCGGTGGACAACTAAACAAACTAAAGGACAAGGTGGATGGAGTCGTTCAGTAGGGGGTCAATTTAGTGTCTAGGTCAAAGTACAAGGAAACAGTTTTAGCACTCTGTGCAAATGAGTCAACTACAGTCAACTATATATCCTTTAACATGTAAATATAAGCAGGAACTAAGAGAAGAGCCTTTGTCTGCTGTGAGGTTGTCAAATTATACCCAACGTTTACCCAAAGATGAATATTCAGTCTTTGTCTACTCACCCCCACACCGACACAAAACATCTCTGGAGCATTCTCACAAACAACTGAAGAAGATTGGGACTTGGGTTTTAAAATTTAGAAACTCATACAGTTTGTACTGTGTAATCCAGTCTCCAGAAGTCTCAAGAACTCAAACTGATTTGAAAAAAACAAAACAAAACAAACATTCTTCCCACCAAAATGTGTTCATGTGCACTGAGTCTGGAGTGGTTGCACAAGCTCGAACAAGATCAAGATGAGATCAATGACAATTTGCAGTCTCTCTCATACCTGTGTTAACCTGCTACCCTAAAGCTTGTGACACACACACAGAGTGCTGAAGTTGTTCTACAGAGGGCTAGACCTATACTCATAGAATCTGGGGTTACATCAAAAACCAACAATCTCATCTAGTGGCTCACATACTCTCATTCAAGCCTGTTCATCCACTTAAGTGGTTGAAGAGCCCATGATTTCATTGTGTTGGTCTTACCATCCATATTTTAAAGACCTCGTGTTAGATACATGCCCTGCGGACGTTTCCTTCTCTTACCCTGCGGTGCTGGTGTGATATCAGTGATCCGAAGGTGTGGACCAGGCACTGGTGCTGGACACACATCGTTCCCCAGAGCTGGGACCTCGGGCAAGGTGAACACTATTTCATACCGGTGCTGCGTCTTAAGGAAGCCCACCTAAGCAAGGCAAGGGAGTCAAGAAAAGATTGAGCGATTAGAAGGTGAAACAATGGCTGTCTGTTTCTCCCACAACCCTTGGACTAATCCAACTGTAACGCTGAGAGTGAAGGGGGTGGGATAAGAGAGGGATAATGGGGGGAGAGATTTGTACAGAAGGAAACAGGCTGTGGCTTGGCCTCACACTGGATGGTGAAAGCCCATTACAGATCAATAAAAAATGGATTACTTTTTATGAGTAACACAGATAAGTAATTCTCCTAAGAACTATAATGCTGGGCTAACTGTAGCCTCAGGGAGCCCTCTGATTGAAATCATTAATCACCGCTCTGGTGATCTTAATCCCACTCACCTCTCTCAGAGTGGTCATTTTATCCTGACGAGAAATAAAACCGAATAACCTTTCACTCAGGTCTAAAACCTTAAAAAAAAATACCATACATGAATAGATTTGTTGGTAGTTCAAGAGCTTAGTCTTAATCGCACATCAGTTTGGAGGCTTTAGTAGACACTGTTGAATGGTGTTGAATAAAGTTTCTTCATTTTATCCTATGAGACATTTGTGTCAAATTTTAGACACAACTTGAGTTGTGCCTAAAAATGTGTTTTGTGAGGTCACAGTGACCTTGGACCACCAAATTCTAAACAGTCCATCTATGAGTCTTTGTGTTCAAGTTTGTGCCAAAATTCAAAGAAATTCCCTCGAGGTGTTCGTGAGATATTGGGTTCATGACAATGGTTGGGACGGAGGGACAACCTGACAACATCACACCTCCAGAGAGGCATCATTATCTTTTTCCAGCTTCTGTCATGCTGTCATCAAGTTTCAGAATGACTCATTTATTTGTTGCACACGTAGCAAACTCAACCAAACATGACGCTTTGCTTTTCCAACATTGTTCATCTCATATTTTCAATATTTAAAAGCAGACTATAAGACAGACAAGCGAGAGGAAAAAACCAAGAGAGGAGAGGGGATGTGGAGGTAGCAGCCTAATATGTAGCACAGAGAAAAATTCATGAGGGAATCGTCACAGAGGAGGCAGACAGAGACGGAGTCTGCAGGGAGGTGCAGGCGAGGAGAGATAAAGGCTAAAGCCCCTCCAGCTTGAGCTGCAAACAGCAGCTTCAGCCCCACATGACTACTGGTGAAGGAAACGTGCAGAGCAGAGCCTGCAAACAGCATTAAGCGAGAAAGAGGGAGGGAGGGAGAGAGAGAGAGAGAGAGAGAGAGAGAGAGAGCTGAAAGAGCTCTGCAGAGAAAAACAATCATCATTCTGTGAGAGTCATCCCACGCGTGTCCAAAGACTGCGAACTGTCACCGAAGAGTTCATTTAGTTTGAATTTCATCCAGCAGATTTGGACAAAAAGATGCTTTGAAAGGCTTCAATGAAAAAGGGACGTGAAGCATTTTCATTGGTAGGCGATTCAGAGTATTTCCAGTTTACGAGATAATAAATGTACTCACTACTGAGTGATGACAGCAACATGTCATTGCTAAGGACATACGATGTGTAACGCCGATGGTTAGACCCACCCAGAGAAACAGACGAATCAGCGTTCGTCCAAAACAATGGTGCAATTCTACAGGCAACTCGAAAAGGGGGATCCCACGCATTTTATGAACTTGTATGTCCAGTTCACCAAGACAATTCACTCAGTATTTATTAACATGAAACACTCTTTACTAATTAGAAACTGGAGATTCTTAGATGTGAGACGTCACTTGCAGGAGAAAAATGACAATGATTCATGCGCTGACATAAGATTTGCGAGCTCTCTGGTTTACAGCTGTTGGCAATGCTAGAATATAAAACCAATTTTGGTACGAGTCCATGCTGAAACTCTGTGAAGTTATTTTCACTTATTCGGAGAGTTGGCACATGGTTCAAGTGCAATTTATCTTGCTTGAAGTAAAGTCATAATCAAGTTACTGAACAACCTTTACAATTTGTGTGGAACATAAATACTTTACTCTGATTTCTGCAAGTGCTATAATCACGTGTATGCACCAACAATGTTAACTGAATTTAAGCCAAAAATGAAATGGATTTTAACCTGCATGGAGAACTTCGATTAAGCAAACATATCACGACTTGATAAAGTTGCTTTAGGGAATTCACTCAGAGAAGACAATGAACAACATCTGCTTTTATTTGAAGTCGAGTCTAATATTCACTCTCCTTTTAGCTCTGTTTTGGTCCAACTCCTGAGGAAAATACCTGGCACTTATCTCAGCTAAATGCTCTTCTATGTTCACCACCTGGCAGGTACCTTCCATCCGTTCATGCACACAGGCTTTATCAGAACCTGTTCGGAAATGACACTGGTGAGAGCGGTGATGCTGAACAAAAACAGTTACGTTGCAGGCCAGAAAATCACTAGAAAGATGCTAAAATGCTTAGTAAAGCTAAGAGTAGCGCCTGAGTCTGGTGATAATTCTCTGTATTATGGTCAACATGAGCCTGACCTTTCACGTTACACAATTATCTATTATGCATATAAAAATTACTGATTATTGCTACTATGAACTGAAGATAAATACCATCATAGCATCTTCAATTTCCCTTCTCTTATTCAAATGTTTCCTGTTTCCTGCAACCCCACATCCTTGCGGTCATTAACCCTTAATGTGGTTACTCATCCATACAATACTCAGTAATATTATTTAATTTAAACATACATGTCTACCTACTGAAGAAAAGTTCAAAAACTTTGACTTGGCTGTCCTGTGTCACACAAAAGATTAGAACATAAAAAATGTGCGGCTTCTGCAGCAACACTTCCTCATCTGATCTCTCTAGCACTGACAGCTGCTCATTTCCACACGAAGCTTCACAGTCACAATCAGACAATCAGCCTACACGCTGAAAAATTATCAAGTATTGTGTGTTGTTTCTCGCGACAATTGACAGAGTTTGTGAAATTCAAATGACCTTCATCAAAACTGTTATTCGCGCAGCTGTTGTATGCATCCCGCTTCCATCCCACATACTCCCACCTTATTTTCGCTCTGTCTGCGAGGATCACCAACCACCCCCACACCCCGCCGCTGCCCCACCACCACCACCACCCCAGCCCCCCCAGCTATTTCCATAGAAACACCACCACCCCCTCGGCTCCACGATTAGCCACGACGCTGGGCTGACAGTATTCTGTGCCCACTCTCGAGCCCGCAAAAGAGTTTTGAGAAACATGCACACACTCACACATGCAGGCTGTTCTGTGGCTGTGAACAGCCAAGTTTGTAGTCTATCTACACGTGCACACACACATTCACACACAGCTTTTAAGCAAATTGATTTGGCTGTGAATTAGTCTCAAAGCTTGGAAAGCCTCAGTCACAGTGAGTGCGTACAGAACTTTCCTCTGGGATTTTGGTAGAGACTGAGAAATAGCTGAAGAAGAGGGCTGACCTGAAAACCTTTTGAATTCTAGTCTATTAAAGCAGACCTTCTATCCAAGTTTAGTGCCCTTGTGTCTTCAGCGTGGCAAAGACTTATTTGCAATTGTCATTTTGTCACAAATGCACAGAAACTAAAGTAAGAAAGGGATGTCTGGGTTGTCAAATTCATCAAATAACATGAGAGGGTTATGCTTCAGTGACTGTGAAAAGGAGAACAAAGACAGCTGAAGCCGTTCTGTAACGGGCTATTGATATAAATAATTCCAGTACATTTTCTACCTGCAGACAGGAAATCATGAGCTCCTTGAGATGCACCTGATTTAGTGTGCAGGCCACTCGAACAAAACCAAATCCATGACTTGTTGGGTAAATCAACTTGTGAACTGCTTTCTGATTAGGAGCTACATCAGTACTCTTACATGCTCACTGGTAACATGCTGATGTATAATCATGTTTATCACAGTTATGGTGTTTAGTGTTAAACATTTGCAAACATCTGATTAACCCCGAGGCTGATGGAAATGTTAGTTTTGCAGGTATTTGGTCATAAATCAAAATATTACACATTTTTTTCAATAGTTGTAGAGATATTTCACCAAAAAATATGAAAGTGAACCTCATGGTGATACTTGAGGATAAGTCAGAGGAATACCAAAGTAATCAGAATTCACCTTCTGGTAACCACGAATGCCTTTGCAAAATATCGTAGCTACTAACAGCTAAAAACCCGCCCAATTTCGCAAGTTTAAAATTTCCTACAAACAAAGTCTCAGAAGGCAGGGTGGGACTGTGAAGCTAAAACACCGAATCCTCATACCCTGGGCTCAAATTCACCGCAGGATCTTTGCTGCAAAGTGTTTCCCATGCTTCTCTCTGCTTCAAAAGCCTTTAAGAACTGCTATCAGCCAAGGTAGGATTAAAGAGCTGAAAAAAAAAAACAACCAACAACAGCCGTCTCACGGAAATAAATGAGCTACGTTTTAAGTATGCAATTAAACAGAACATTTTTCATCTGTTCAACCCTGCATTAGCATCGCGATCAGCTGCTTCAATGTTAATTAAGTGGCTGCGCAGCTGAGACAAGTTCATGGTCACTGATCATCAAATTGAAGACACAGGCTTAGGTTTTTCCTCAGCTTATTATTAGAGTTTTTTAAAGTTTCGGAGCCTTCGGTGGCTTCAGTTGCTTGGCTCCTTAGTTGAGCACCATTAGGGTTTAAGAGTTGACAGCAGAGAACTGATGAGAAGTGTGATATCATTGTCCTGTGTCTTTATAGCCAGCAGAACAGATTAACTGTGACAAGAAAAAGTCTTTAATCTTCCCCTGGATGTTTTGCAGATAAAAGCCTATCCATGCTTGAGGAAACTGAAGAGACCGCTTCACCAGATCAAAGAGTTACCTTCTAATACTGTAACGCCACTTAAACAACATGGCAGCCAGAGAAATCAAGTCCCTAATTATGACCAATTGCAAGCAGAGCTGCAACGATTCATCGATTAGTTGATTGAAAGAAAATCAGCTGCCAACCTTTTTGATAATTGATTACTTTTATCAGAAAATTTCCAAGCACAAATGTCAGGCATTTTCTGGATTCTGCTTCTTAAACGTAAAGATTTGCTGCTTTTCTTTGTTATTTATGATAGTAAATTTCGAGTCTTTGGGACTCTGCATTTACTGCCATGTTATCTGCTGTACGTGGTGCACATAAAACAGATGGAGACTGAATAATGTCTGCAGGCTGGGCAGAAAACTACTGCGGACCATTTTTGAACAACGTGAAGATACCACATCATTATCCAATACAGAAGTTCCTCAAAACACAGCAAACACATTCATGGTTTTCCATTAAGTGAAAAGCATATCAACAATCAGGTTAACTTAAGTGTATTGTAGGTCATCTGAAGTCATGACATGAACTGTTGATGAGGGACCGTGTTACATGTTACATGTTAGCAGACCTTGTGTATTCGTACAGCTGCTTTTAGACCAAAGCAACGGTGCACATTAAACTTAACTTGTGACTGTTACCATCAGTCTTGGGTCGACAAATCTCATTTAATGTGTGATCACATCACACGACTGACGGGAACAAAAAACAAACAGGGTACTAAATGAATTATCTCATCCTTGGTCTGTTAGATAGAAGCGTTGAGCCCTCGCTGCCCATAGCATGTGGGTGGTTTGACTTTAGGATGTGACTGTGCTGTGATGTAAGATAAAACTGATGGTAAGGTCGTCTGTTTTGTGGAAATCACAAACAGAATCACATATAACAAATAAAACAAAACATGTACAACAGCAGAAACAAACAAACAAATCAAAAACTTTCATATCATTTCAGATATGAACTTCAAAATAAAAGTGACATAGTAATTAATTGAGAAGAGTCTAAATCACAAACATGTAAACCTGGAACCTGAGCAAAAATCCAACAAGAAGAAATCTGGGAAAAATTTTAAAACAGATCTCACTCACTCCACTGTTGCTATCAAGTGTCAGCCGATTGTAAGATTAAACACACCTTAACCATGAAGTTGCCGTCATCCTCTGGAGTCACCATGACGACGGAGTCATGCAGCTTTTCGTCAAAGTGAACGTGCGATGGGGCTCCGGCGGCGGGGGGTTCTTCTGAGAAGCGCACGCCTCCTGCCTTCGCGCAACCTGAGTGAGAGGGAAGAGCCACTGAAGGTCGGACATTAGCACTCACACTTTATCCCTTTAAAGGCAGAAAAGACACATTAAACTGCAGCACTCGGCTGCTTTTGGTGACGTAGCGGAGTGTGCACAAGAGCACTTTACAACAGCAATCACTTAAACCTGCTCTGAGCGCTCAGGGGGATGCGATCCCATGCAGCCACAAGAGCTTCAGTGAGGTCAACAACTTGATGTCGGACAATAAGGCCTGGCACTCATTCTGTGTTTGAGTTCACCCAGAAGGTGTTGCACAGGGCCGAGGTCAGGGCTCAGGATTAAGAGTTATGTTCATTTGCGTTAAGAAAAACTAACCCGAAAAAAACAGCCGATATGCTGGAATTTTCTCACCTACTACATTTGCTTATTTTGTATTGCAACTCCTTGTCTAAACATTTACATTTATGAGTATTAGTACCAAACACAGGCTACTTGTAGTCTGAACCCTAGAGATTAACCAAATAAAGACAGCTTTTAAATCATTCACTTATAAAGGCGATCTTAGACAACTGCTAAATACAATATGACTCCCCACTTCCTTTTTTCCATGAAATCATTACAATGTGCTCTGTCAGTCTGCATGGGATCTCAGTGTCAAAATAAAGTTGTTAAAGAAGTTTGGGCTTACAAGTCAAACATATTATTTCCCTGTAGGTTTTACAGCTCTCATATTGCGCTGACACACACTGATATTTATTGTTTTCCCGCCCAGGCATTTATTCCCATTGTGAAAGAATGGAAAATTCTTCTCCAAATAAACCTCCTTCCTCACGAAAAGAAAACACCCAATAATTCTCAATGACAACAAACAATTTGTTTGAATTTCTGCTCAAGAGGGCTTTGGCTCTCATTATGGTGCATCACTTTCCCAGGCCTTAAAGGAGAGCAAATCGTGTACAGCAGCTAAACAACAAGAGACAGATAAACAGTACAGAGAAGATGTTGTCCTCTGCTATATTTAAACAATCTTTTAAGTGTTTGTTGAATATTCTATTAATAGGAGGTTGACACGTATCAGCGACTGGGACTCATCTATCATTTAAATATGGAGGCCATTTCCCACAGAAAATATGCTATTGCAGTGTGTGTGTGTGTGTTTATGAAACAGACGCACACACACATACGCACCACATTACCATCTTTCCAATTATTCTTGATTTATTCAGAAACTCCAAAGGTGCTTCAATCGGCAGCATGGCCGTCTTCTTGCTTGAGCCTTTTTGTAGCCACAGCGGTAATTGCCAACACTTGCCAACTACTGAGACAGCAGCTGCGAGCACCTAATCAAATTCTAAAATAAAAATGAATTTTTTAATTCTTTAAAATTCTCTCATTTGCAGACGATGACTAGATTAACTAAGGGTTTATTAAGTTATTACGGTGTACAAAAATTATTTCAGCAAAGTTATTACTTATGTTAACAGCAACTTCACGCCAGTTGCACCAAAAACTTTAATGGTCCTCAAAACCTTCTCATTATGAGCAATGAAGTCAAAGTTAGAACATGACATATTTCTGTATTAGTGCTTTACTCATTGCTTTTCTCACTGGTTTGACCTGATCAAACCACATCCAACCTGCTTTAACTCTTAATTAATTCCTGAAGGTTTCCCTTTTCAAATATCAACTTTGATTGTTGGGGAAGTTCAGTCATACATCGTTTTAAAAATATAGTTTTCCTGGAATGGTGTTCCTGCCAACCTGACAGATGGGGAAAGTCAATCCTTTTATATCTTTTCCCAAAAAAGCTCTAAGCTGGAATATGCCTCTCCTTTTCTTCAGAAATACTGGCAGAGACATTTCTTCCCTTTCATATCTGGACCAGAAATATTCCTTGAAGTCAAACACAAAGAGGATAACTTGACTTTCGCTGCCAAGCCGTGACAAGCCAACATTAGGTGAAGCTGGCCATCTGTTCTCATTATTAAGCTGATGGAGTAATAAGGCAACATTTATCCTGAAGATCAGACTGATAGCAACATAATGAATTTCTTATTCCAAAACAGCACATGAAGCCTGCACTTTTTAATTAAATCACACTGGAACAATCCTGTCTTAATATTAAATTAAAATACGCCCATATTTAAAAGGTTGAAATGCATATTCATTTACACTGAAGAGCAAATTCTACAGTGTATGAATACCATAATGCATTTAATTGAATTCACACACAGACTTGTGTCCCTGCATTACATGAATCACAGGCCACTGCTGTCCCAGTTGGGCCCAGTTCCATTAAACTTTAATACAGACTCATATTAAAGATTAGAAATCCATGCTATCAGCAATCTGGGTCACAATAATGAGCTCAGGAGTTACATAATGTTCCATATGTGCAGGATCATTGTGTTGAAATGGAAAGTGGAAATGAGGGATGGATGTTATATTAAAATGTCGTTTAATATCTAAAGCTTTAAAAGAACACCTTGTAATATTAAAACATCACACTGGGAAAGTTTAGATCCATGATATATGAGATGTGGAGCGACCTGAAACAGACTTTACGTCTTGTTCCTGTAATCCTAGACAACACAATGTCCCAAAATCTCCCCAAAATCCAAATGAAGGCTAACACGAAAAAGGTTAGGTTAGTATCTGGAAATGAGTTTTCTTATCTCTGCCTTTGTGAAAAATTCAAAGTCTTTCCCAAATCAAGATTTCCATCTATTTAAAAAGTCATTTCTACTGATAAAGGATAATACTGGCAAAGTATATGAAAAACTGTGTCTTTGCAATCTGTCTTTTTGCAATCTGTTTCTGGTTTCTACTCCCAAAATTAAAAACACTTTGTACTAGAAAAGAAATAACATATATCACACAATGAAAACTGTTTGCTTGAATACGCAAGCGTGCAGAACAAAGACTCCAACTTAAGCTGTGAGTTCATCATCAAATCACATAGCGGGACATTTGATTTAAGGTCAGTACTGCTGCGGCTATAAGAGGCTTTTTTGCATGAAGCCTAGAAGTTCATACAATAAGGCTCCATGACTGTAATAACATTCACACACTGAGCTTAATAATGGCAGCCTTTCATACAATAGTCAGTCTATCAGCAGTTAGAATTAAAAGAGCATATGTTATATCCTTTGGAGTTTGTAACGTAAAAAGGCGAGGCTTTCGTTCTCAGTGAGTCTAACTGGACTTTGTACTGAAGAGAGAAATTATCCATTTGAGAACTGCTGAAGCAAACCAATCAGTGGCATGAATGTAAAAGTTACTATTCAGCTCTTTATTGTGTTCCCTCAAAAGGGAGAAGCTGAGAGATGGCAGTGTGCATTTACAGAACAAGCGCTGCAATCAAACGTGCCTCAAAACATACTGCAGAACCACGCACAGCCATCGTTACCGTGCAGAGCGTCCATCGCATGATCTCCGGTTCTGGAACTGTCACGTTCGGCCGCTGCTTATACATCACTTAATTTAAAGGTTAAGGTAACTCCTCCAACCTTGCAACTCAGGGAGTTTAAGTAGCAGCACAGTTCAAGTATGTCATTCATCGAGCTGCATACTGCAACGAGTACTACAGCTCTACGCATCCTGTTGTGCCCTGAGGAATCCTCTCGGCGCAGCCTCATTCATTAGCCTACTTGCCACCGAAAAGACTCACAGCCTCGATTTAAGAGCAATAAATAGGAATTTTGTTTCAAAGATCATCAGTGCTAAAGTGCTATTGCATAATGTGCATAAAGGTGATCAAGACCTGAAAACGCTATAAACTCCCCAAAAAGAAAGAGGAGTTATGAAACACTGTGCGGTGCGTTCAATATCCTCTGCCTCAGTTTGGGGTCGTCTCACCTCTACAGCTCTCATCTCCACTGTCATCACTCTGCATATTAATTTGTGGGGAAGCTGGCAGCTATCTTGTTATCACAGGGAAAACATATCCGTCACTGGCACATCTTTCAGCGCTGGCTTTTGTCTTTTTTATTAGATGGTTTTGCATATATATATATATATATACAAAGAGCATAAAAGCAGTGGTTGCTCTCTGGGTCAAACCTCTGTTTCAGGCTCCTCATCACAGTACTGAGATCTGTGGCCTTCCCAATGAGTTGGATAATCTCAGACGAAGCCAGAGCAGGGACACACACTTACCCACCCTTAGCAGACCCATAACCACACAAATGAATATGCACGCATCCATGCACCCGCATGCCTCACTAAACTGGCTTATTTCAGAATAATCTCTACCTACTTCTGTCTCTCTTCTAATCTGTCTGTCAGTTTATCTGCCTCTGCTCTGCTGATTATTACAGTGTCTATCTGTTAGTCTTCCTCTCTTGTCAACAAAGCACTCTTCAGTTTTCAGATACATTTACTGTTTGACCAGGTGTTTCCTCAGATCAGACGTGATGCTCTGGCCAGCTTCGCATTTCACATTACACAAGTGGTGTCTTTGTCCAGTTTTGAAAAGCGTGGCCTTAAAAGTACCAAGTTCAGTACCTGGCCCTGGTAGTGGCACTTCAGAGACTGTAAAATTGTTCTCAGGTAAACTGAGAGTTCTTTGATTCTCCCAACCAAATTCCCACTTCTCCTGTAAGAACGGCAATAAACCGTCTTCCTGTGACATTTCAGCTCATTCCCAGAGACGTAAAAAATAGCTTTTGCAAAATGGCATCAACAGGAACTCGATAGAGAGGCTTCCTTTGCTCTGTCCTTTCATTATTCTTATCATAGAGAACAAAGGCCTGCAGAGAAGAGAGGTCCTTCAAGACAAGTACCCATACTCCACTGGGGAGGTGCTAAATCATATTCATGGTAGTACTGAAAAACATGATGAGTCATTTGCAGCTCTGCATCAGGTCTTGCTCTCTTACAGGTTTTTTTTATTATTTTAGCTCTTCCTGCTTTTGAGAAAACTGAATTGCATGTCGGGGTGAGAATCTGTAGGCACCCCAAGATTCAAACCAGTGTGATTTGATTCTGTTTCAGAGGGCTACGATGTGACTAGTTCAGTAAGGATAGAGAATCACAATGCATCCAAGAATCGATCCCCACGGCCCACCCCTATTTGCTTGCCCTCTCAAAAATGTGCCATAAAGCTCCTGACATCGACTCAACACACCCTTTTCCCAAGAAACCCAGCTGAGAGGACAAATCAATTGTGAATTTAGATTGAATTAATTAACCTTCCTGGAATGCCTCCAGGATGTCTCGCTGGTGAAAAGGCTGATTTGGGTCTCTCAATCAAAATAAAACTTTATAAAGATCAGGGTCACTTTGTTTCTTTTTCCCTCACCAGGTTTTACTGCCAACAGCTTAACTCACACTGATTTATTCAGCAAAAACAAAAGAATTGACCTTGAGGCGGAGGGTTGGTCTTGGGCTACCTATATCTTAAATATTAACTACTGTTTGCCCTGTCAACCCCCAAGCAGCTTTTACAATTTAAAATAGTTTCCACAGCTTCCAGAAGCTATAGAAAATCACTACCAGACTTAATATTACTGAAAGACTCAAGAGGATTACCTTTAAATACTAAACACTGATGACTCTCACAATAGTTACAACAGGCAATGAATACAGCAATAAGAACTCACTCTTCTTAGCGGCGGCCATGTCGCAGGATTTTGTCCAGTACAGACACACTTGGACAAACACTGTCACAGCCAAGTCATCTCAGCAGTCTGACCTCAGAACAACCCTGCAAAACAAGTCAGGATAACAGGGAAGATGCATTTAGCTTTGTAAAGAGCAGGACAGAGGCAGTGTCAGAAAACAAGAGGCAGTGATTAGATCACCTAAAGAGCACTGGAGGATAAGAAGCAGGGTTGCACATTAGAGAGAACGAAAATGGGGGAAATAACGGCTCACCGTGGAAAGCTTCCCTGGGTGTTTTCCTGTCTGAATCGTGACCCCAGGTTAGCCTGAATTTCAGCTGAGAGCACAGCTGTGCTGCACTAGTCAAGCCAAGAGTATCAGCGACTCCCGACAGAGACTTCAATTAAAGGAAAACAACAAAACAGTCTAAGAGGATTAGCAAGGGCTGAAGCGGCTGTCTGTGGGCTTCACGTTGATGGAAAACGTTCATCATGTCTCTGGGAGGTGCTTAACGTAAATATGGAAATAAATAAAACACACAGCAGGTTTGTGCAGAGTATAGTGAATGATAGTGACAGAATGGCAGCACTTTAAGGTTGCAACTGATAAGCATTTTCATTACTGATTAATGTGCCAATTATTTTAACTATTAATTGAATCCCAGAGACAAAAGTGGCATCCTTGAATTACTTCTTTTGTCCAACCAACACTTCAAAAGCCTCTTGATTTACTGTCAGAAATGACAAAGAAAAACAGCAACTCCTTCTTTAAGAAGCTGGAGCCAGCAAATGTGTGAATGTTTTTGCTTGAAAAATGACGTGGAGCTAAATAAAATATGACTAATTTAACTAACTTTTCTTTCGATCATCTGATCGATTAATCAACTAATTGTTGTAGCTGTGCAGGACATAAGTGAAAGCAGTAGGCAGGAGGCATGTTTAATCTTGCACTGCAGTAATACTCCAGAGAGAAGCCTTGTCTTCAGGCATTGCTGCTGTTATGTAACCATATTCTAACAACAACCAATGCAAGAGTTCAGCCCGATGAGTCTCTCCAAAGCTGCAATTTTACATGATAATCAAAACCAGGTGAGAGCTTTACATGAACACAAAACACACACTTGTGTTATCAGAAATGTAGTTGGTGTAATGAACTACTGAAGCTGTAGCAGTAGTGAAGTGAGTGGGGGGAAAAGAAAGTTTGCTAAATCCTTACACAGTTACCTCACGTTAAGAGTTGGGGCAGCGAGTAATGCTATTATTAGTACAAAAGCATACCAACTAGTGTTTTGTGAAAAATCAGCTCAAAGGCATCTTTAACCAATCAGGCAGCATGCACATCACGGAGCATTAAACAGCAAAAAAGCACGCATGTTTGAAACACTGGAGCACCATTTCTGTTTTTTGAGTTTTTCCTGCTTCTACATTGTTGTTTTGTTAGTCCCACTAGACAGAATAACAAGATTTTTCCTTAGGAAAGCAAAGCTGAGATTTCTCAATATACAGCAAATAAACAGCATGTGCACTGTGACGACTTTGGCCGTTGTCTTCAGTTCAGAACCAAAGCAGCCGGCGCTGACCCGAAAGATGCTAAGCTAATGCCTGACAGAAAATCAACAGATGAGGCTCATGTAGGCAGCCATATTGCATATGTGTTGTTTTGTGTTTTTCTATCCAGACTTGATAACGGTAATCTTGTTCCAATCTGGATATATAAAAAAATGAGATGCTGTACTGTTAAAAACAACCTTGGTTCCTTTTCAAAAATACCAACTGTGCATAGTCTGACCTTGTTCCTACAACAGCATGCTGCAATGCCTTTAAGTGGGCGGCATTTCTGTTAAAATGTTCCTTTCACACATTTTCTAACAGGAACCACTCACATCTGCGAGGCCAGTGACCCCAAGAATTACTTGCGGTTTGTACTTCCTTCATTTAATGTAGCAAGGCTGGGAACGAAAACGCAGCGCTGGAGTATTTGCTTTACTTGCTGCAATACGGGAGGGAAGGGGTGTCACATCAGGGAACAGAAAACTGATGTCACATCCACTGAGAACACATTGGAATCAGATGATGGTCTACTTTTAACAGCACAAAATATCGGCGTCGTTTCTGGCCGCCTAAATGGGTCGCTATGATTAGAAAACCACTGATGATGTTCAACCGCGCAGGCCTCCATCTGCAAGAGCAGCAGGGCGAGATGTAAAGTGTGTCTGATTGGATGGAGGCTTTGCAAAAACTCTGCAAGCTTACAGGAGTTTATAAGTTTTAGGTAATTGGTTTCACATCAAAACCATTACCGAGAGCAATAGTGTCTTCTTTGACTGCCCTTCCAGTGTGCAGGATCACCCGTGTTTACAAGGCAGTGAAGGCAACTGATGACCATTCATTTAGTTGTTTCTGTATATTCACAGTGTGTTCAGCCGCACTGCTTTGTACTGAGCTAGTCCTTCTACAGTAACCTTCAAAAGGGTGTGAGCACTGAACTTAATTTATATGCATGGCCACCTTATTTAAATCCTGAAGCCCGACCAGGCTTTGTTGCTGACAGCTCTCCCTCAGCTCTGTGTCACGGCGGACAAATTAAAATTACAGTTGCTGCAGACAGCAGCAACAGGTGCCCACCTCCTGCTCTGAATGTATGCCTGTTATTTTGGAGGAAAGTGGTTTAATCTCCTCCATGTGAAACAGACACGCTGGGAGCGACAGAATATAAAGTGAACAGCATGTGCCTGCAAACATTTACCTCTGTTCCTCTCTGATACTACAGCTTGAAACAATTAGGGAATGAACTAAAGAGCAGATCAACAGAACATTAACTGTATCTATCAGTTAATGGTTGGTGTATTTTAAAGAAAAAACTGCCAGAAGAAAATCCTGGTTCCTGCTTTTCATTCCTGCCTCATACCAGACGTAAGCATTAGATATATAATCTATATCATTAGTTTTATGCCTGTTTACAATGTTCAGCCCTTTGCCTGCACCGACTGCTTAGACTTTGCTACAACTGCTGCGGTCCAATGCAAAACTCCACAACAGATCCTAACTGCATGAAGTTTATAAATATTAGTTTTGCTGAAACGGAAACTGAGGCATTAATTCAACTTTAAGGTGCCGAATAATATGATATTACATATAGAATATTCTGCATTAAGTATGGGTGGACAGGCTTAACTGGCAGCATGAGCGTGTTTTCGCCATTATCAATAGCAAAAGCAGTAACTTCAGTGGAATATTATAATGCTTCCTTGCACTAATATCTTTCATTTTCATCAATTTAAGCTCTCTTTCGCAGTTGGCTGAACCGAGCTGAAAGTGACACCTGAGTCAATAACGCAGCGCATAACAACACTACATAACGAGACTAAATATAAAATGACTTTGGTGGCATTAATAATACCCTGCAGGAATGGCTACAGCGTTTTGACACACGTGGTTAACAAAAATCGACTTCACTGAAATTAAACATGATTAACTGGTGTAACAGCAACACAACGCGTATGAGCTACCCGTCCTGACAGATGACTCCGTCCGAGCTAAATAAAAAAGTTGACGCGCTCACACAAACTGTAAAACTTACTGTTCTCCGTCAGTCTCACCTTCGGCTACTTTTCCCCCAGGCAGATGAAACTCTGAAACTGTAAAGACAGACCGACAAGGTTACCGCTGTGGAAGTGCAGTGTGATGCGGGGAGTCCAACTTGTACCACCGACGGCGGCAAGCAGCTCAAAACACAATCGGACACGATGCCTCCCCTCTTTTCTCCGCTGCACTTTCTCTATCGGACAATTTCCGCATTTGGTCACGTGGTTTATTCGCGGCGGCTCGTGTGCTGTTGAAGATCAGTCTTTTCATATATGGTTAAATATAACAGATGCTCCGCTGGTTACCCGAGACACCTCAACCTCTCATCTTCTCACTGCGTGACTGTGAATTGAAGATCAAATCTGGTTGCAACGCAGTTAATGGCCTCTCTCTACAGCTCCAGCCACCGGTGCTTTAATGTTGTAAAACGGCGCCATCTAGCGGCGTCTTGTGCGCACAGGATGAAAACTGCTGTTGAACCAATTGATATCAACCTTTTGGTTCAAAGCTATTTTATTTGTATAACTAAAATATGTTTTTCCATTTAGTTGAATCATTATATGAACAACCAGATTGATGTTGGGACTCACTGTGGGGTCTTGAAGTTTTTTTTTGCTTATTAAGAACTGTCCTTAAATACAATTTACAGGTAAGTGGCTAGAGTATTTTCACCTTCTGATACTTGTACTTTTACTTTACGTCTCAAATTAAATTTGTGTATATTCCTAAACCTATCCTCCGAGTTGTCTCTCAGTTGCCCGGCTAGCTCAGTCGGTAGAGCATGAGACTCTTAATCTCAGGGTCGTGGGTTCGAGCCCCACGTTGGGCGCAAGATTTTTCCTTTTTTTTTTTTTTTTATTCTGTCAAGCTTTATGTCCTTCATATAAATGATCTTGCCGTATGGTATCTTAGTCTAGTTCTTCTTAGGTCGTCTATTTCCTTCTTAGTTTCAGAAGATGTCAGACTATTTTCATCCTGGTTCCTTGGTCTTACCTCTGATCTGGCAATTAATTGAGTACTACTAGGTGTGCATTGGTGAAAAGAAATTAAAAGTTGAACGCCCAACGTGGGGCTCGAACCCACGACCCTGAGATTAAGAGTCTCATGCTCTACCGACTGAGCTAGCCGGGCTACGAAAGTGGTTTTTTTCCACAGTCTGTGTTCTCTGTGGATGGACTAGGGTCCCCTGCAGAAGAAGAGGTAGAGAAAGAGTTTCAATTGCGAACTCTGTGACGTCCTTGTCTCTGTGGCGCAATCGGTTAGCGCGTTCGGCTGTTAACCGAAAGGTTGGTGGTTCGAGCCCACCCAGGGACGAGTATCCTTTTCTTCCCGGTGCACTCTAGCCTGGCATGAAGATTTAGTACAGTCATTGACAGCAAATAAGATGTAGTTTCACTGACGAATCATTGTAAACTCTTTCAAATGCATCACTTCAATGCTGTGAATTTCGTATTTATAGAGAATACTAGTGTCAATTATTGTAGCGTTAGTAGTCTACATTAGACTGTTGAAAGCATGTGTACCTTCATCTACCGTCTTGTCCCTATTTTTCTACCTCGTGGTCGGCATGGCTGTTTCAGTCCTGGCTTGCCTTCTTTTGGAATGTAATTAGAGTAAAAGGACAGACGTCCCTGGGTGGGCTCGAACCACCAACCTTTCGGTTAACAGCCGAACGCGCTAACCGATTGCGCCACAGAGACTTATACACGCAAACGTGGAGGTACAGTTTAGGGCTTAGTTTATAAGGGTATTCAGTGTATGTGAATGTAGGTTCCTTCTCTCTTTATGCAATTGTGATGTGAAAAACAGTAGAGCACTATGGATTTATCTATGATCCATTTACATGAATTTTAAAAATAAATATAACTTTATAGCTTATAAATAATATATATATTTTTAAATGACACATTGAAAAGAGCTGTTAAAAGACTGACACAACTTTTAAAGATATGTTTTTTAAAAAGCTGTAACATACAGGCCTGAGCCTGCGCTGCTCAAAGCAGTCAGGGCAAACCTTGAATAATCTGATTTAATGTGTAGAGAAACACTATGGGTGTGGCCTGAATGTTGAGGCCACGCCTCCGTAAGTCACACATGTCTCTGTGGCGCAATCGGTTAGCGCGTTCGGCTGTTAACCGAAAGGTTGGTGGTTCGAGCCCACCCAGGGACGATTTCATTTTTAATTAATCAGATACCTGCTCACAAATTAATGAAATTGTGTCTCAAATTAATGAAATTGTGAAGCTGTGCTACAAAGGTCTCTGTGGCGCAATCGGTTAGCGCGTTCGGCTGTTAACCGAAAGGTTGGTGGTTCGAGCCCACCCAGGGACGATTTCATCTTAATTTACAACTTTATTCTTCAGATGATCTTGAAAGTGTACAAATCTTGCATGTCAAATTTCCCAGCTTTGGAACTCCATGTACTGTGAGTCCACTGTGTCCCCTGTCCTGCAGGATGAAGTTGTAAACAGGCACTGTCAAAGCTTTTCGTCTGTGCTGAGGCCTCTGAACTCGACTCTCAGGCTACATTTAGAGAAGCGCTGCAGCTGTACGTGACTCAGCAGTTTTCCTGCTCTTTGCTAGTCATGCTGTTTTCCATTTCCTTCTCTCTCCCGCTTCCCCTTGTCAACCAGTTGAGACCTGAAGGTCTACGTGCAGTTACCATGTAGTTATTTTTTTTCTTTGATGAGTGATCACTTTATTAAAGGAACTGTGACCTCCTCTCACCTCAGTCCAGTCACCGTCCAGCATATCCAGAATTCTCAATCAGTCCATCTCCATCCAGGTTGAACTTCATCTCCGACTCCATCACCAATTCATCATCTACCTACCCGCAAATGAATGAATTTGTGTCCACAATAAGGATTTAGGTTTCAAAAAACAAAGAACTGAATGCAATGATAGCATAGTATTGGTATGTTCTTGTGTCTAAAATACTGCCAGAGTAGAGATCGAAACTCAGAAACGTGCAATAAACTAATCCTTATTTGTTATTGTCTTTAAGTCTTATCCCATTCCAAATGTGTTCGCTGGGTGATATCTGTGGAAGAGTGTGCAAGGCCATGCACGTTTGCCGCACATTTAATCAACGACGCAACAAACCTGCTGTTGTATCTTATTCTGCCATTTATTCAGCATGATTGTCATGAATATTGAATTTTATAAAACATAGCAAATGTTGTCACTATATTAATACACTGTAGATATACAGTAGGCCTACATGCAACAAGGCACCAAATACAATTGAGTAAAAAAGGGAAAAAAAAATATCAGATTTCCATCACTACTCATTGCATATTACATTACTTACTACAGCATTCAAATTTAAGTGGAGGAAAAATGAAAATGGTTTCTCTTTCTAATAGAGATCATTCAGGCTTAATTACTGAATTCTCAACTCTTGAAGACAATAATGATCACATGCCTGCAAATAGTTAGCTTATGCACTCTACAGTATGTTCCTCTCCCAAGTATGCAAACATAATTACTGACGTGATTGTGAAATAGACTGTTGCTGAAACACAAGATCAGATTTTAATTAGCAGTACACTCTGGTCATGATTTCCACATTTCCTCGGTTCCACTCACACTCCACAACTTAAAAAAAAAAAAGAAAGAAAAATCAGGAACCATTTGCATTCTCTTCAGAAATGTTTAAACTCTCCACCTCTACAGATTCTGATGACTTCATCGAAACATCTGAGGCAAAACAAACAGTAGATGATCCAATTCAGTCTGTAACTGATGAAATGGAGCCCAGCTGATGAGTGTGTTCACTGCGGGTGGAGATTGTAGGTCATTGCCAGAGGAACTCGCTGTACGTCTCTAATCACTAATCACACTCGGTCTGATGGCTCAGGTCCCAGCTCTGATTTTCTCTCAGATCCTATCCCTACTCCCTGTCTGTGGCTTTAGTCTGAGCTGATGTGCTTTGGTCCTTCTGTGAAGTGTTGAGGGCTAGCTGCATGGCCCAGATGCTCAGAGGCCTCATGTATGCCAGAGAGCGGTAAACGCCTTTCTCACAGTAAGCTTCAGGTGTCTGGAAGGCCATTCCCAGCCTCTCCCACACGGTCCGGTAGCAACCCTCCGCTGTGCGCATGCCCTCCTCCCACATACCCTGAGGAAGAATGAAAGAAAGTGGCAGAGGCTTGAGATAATGTTTCACACACGAAAGTTACTTTTTAGGGCAGTTTCCTCAAACAAAATATTACAAATGATGATCTTAAAGAAACATTTTGAGAAAGAATTATTTCAGCTTTCCTACCAAAAAGCTTTTGGTTGCGGGGGGGGGGGGGGGGGTGTACATGGAGAGTCTTTGGGGTTTGGACTGTTGTTGTTTGGGCAAAATCTGACAATGTCACTTTAAGCTTAGGGTTATTTAAATGAGCATTTTGGACAATTTTTTGACAGTCTATAGACTAAAGGATTACTTAGTTAATCATTAAGCATTAATCATTAAGCAAATTAATCAATGATGAAAATAAACGTTATTTGCAGCCCTAATATACACACACACATGCACACACACACACACACACACACACTCACTCACCTCGTGGATCATCGTTGCTGCCAGTCCATACACCACTCCAATCCAGACTTCATCTGACTGGACACTGGAGCGGTCGGGCACTCCTACAGGTCGCATACCATTAACTGCCCCCATCTGGCCTCCAGCGAAGCTCATTACATTCAAGTCAAAGACAGATTTTAGTGCACTCTGGATTTTTTCTTTTGGAAAAACCTGTAGGGAGAGAAAGAGAGAGGAAGTGATGTCAAGACCACAAGTAACAAGAAATGGCATACGTAAATTAAGACTAGGTTTAAGGTAATTTAGAAGCTCTCTTTACGTGTCTTTATGTGTCTTCACACTGTAAAGTCACCTGCTCAGTATGCATCTTGGATATAATACTAATCCAAAGGGAACCACTTAAAGGTTATTTTTGACAAGTGTTTATGTTTGATCATTTTTAAACATCATCCACATCTATTGTAGGCCAGCTGGTACTTTGTGGTATTTAAAGGGTTCCTGGTACTTTTCACTGCTCTATAAGGGTAAAAAACTCCTCTACAAGGAACATGGACCTCTGTGGGATTCAGGGTCTATTGTTTACAGTGGAGAGATGGGATGGCTGATGTTTAACTCGCCTGGTATTCTTCCTCTCCCAGCCCAGACGCCCTCAGGAACCAATGGCCTGCACACTGATCAGACATGACACTATTAGAAAGGTCTCTCCCACTGCTGTCATAGTTGTAGTACTTGCCTAAACAGGGAAGGAAAGTGGAAAATTAGGTAAGAAGTAACTTTGCTGTAGAAAAAACTTGCAGCTGAGTGAACCCGTACCATAACATAATTAAGACAACAAGTGGGTGTTTGAACTTACCGTTCCACAGAAGTTTGTCAAAAGCAGCACTGCCCCTGTCTAAGATGTCTCTGTACTTTTGGTATGCCTCCTCGTTGTTCACCAGTCTGGCCATCTTGCACATCACACACAGGGACGCCACCCACAGCCCACCACAGTATGCGCTGTAAAATACAAAAAAATACAAAAATGAAAAAAAAAAAGTTTACTAAAGCGACTTCCCTCACAGATACAAATAGAATTTGCACAAAAATCTTGAGTGGAATTCCAATGAAACCTTGTTGCTATCACATAGAACTGAAGGTTGACTTTGTGGAAAAAATAATTTCAAGCTTTAACTAAAAGTACCACTTCGGGATGTTAAAAAAATAACATTTTTCCACTATTAATGTGTGCACTCTAGTTGTTTCTATTATTAAAAAAAATAATAATAATAAAAAAAAGTTGAACCAAACAGCATTAATTTACTTGGGAGGGTGCTGTTTTAAGGTGTTTTAAGTCTAAACAAATAACAGTAAGATTGTAAACTGAACAACATTATTCTTCAGATGATCTTGAAAGTGTACAAATCTTGCATGTCAAATTTCCCAGCTTTGGAACTCCATGTACTGTGAGTCCACTGTGTCCCCTGTCCTGCAGGATGAAGTTGTAAAGAGGAGCTGTCAAAGCTTTTCATCTGTGCTGAAGCCTCTGACTCTCAGGCTACATTTAGAGAAGCGCTGCAGCTATACATGACTCAGCAGTTTTCCTGCTCTTTATTATGAGTCATTTTCCATTTTTCATTTCCTTCTCTCTCCGGCTTCCCCTTGTCATCCAGTTCAAACCTGAAGGTCTACATGCAGTTACCATGTAGTCATTTTCTTTCTTTGATGAGTGATCACTTTATTAAAGGACCTGTGACCTCCTCTCACCTCGGTCCAGTCACCGTCCAGCCATCGTAGGTCTGGTCAGCATATCCAGAATTCTCAATCAGTCCGTCTCCATCCATGTCGAACTTCATCTCCGACTCCATCACTGCCTAACAGACCCACCAGATTGAGACAGCGGAGTTGAACAAAATTCTGAGCGAGTGACAAGTGACCAAGCACACCCAGATTTGTTGTTGATTCAGTGTGTGAATGTCTCAAACGCTGTACAATTAAGACTACGCCGGTCAGTTATACCTGGCAGATGGGCCACATATCCCGCAGGTACTGGCTGTCCTGGGTGAGATGAAAGTCCCTGTAGACCTGCAGGATATATTTCAGGTTCAGGTCCTTCCAGTCTGCTGTGTCGTGGATGAGGTAGGCATTTACCCTCTGCCATGGCTCATCATCTGTGGACAGAGTCAAGATGTCGTACTGAGAGACAATTCAAAATTACTGGTTTTAAAAAAAAAAAAGTTTCAAGATACATTAATTAATGAGATTGCCCTTCTCCTACCTGGGTCTCCTATGTCATGAGGCACCACATTTTTGGTTTTGACAGCTGAATGCCGCCCACTCATCAGATGGAGCCTCTCAGTTGGGTCGTGCTGAACCACACTGCCAGCTGAGAAGAGATTCACACTGTAAAGCCTGGCCTTGGTACTGTTCTTTTATCAGAAACACATGCTTAGAAACAGTAGGAAAACAGCATCCCACTCACCAATATCATATTGCACACTCAAGGCGAGTTTGGGCCACAGCATAATAAGTGCAAAGGAAGCATAGAAGTGCACATCGTATGTGTTGTACATTCTGTACTCCTGACCTGGGAAACGGTAAACAACAGATGATATTGCCAGATCTTTAAGTTTACACATTTTTCATTTTTAACCACAACCAAAACCTGGACACACTCATAGTGAAAAATTACTGCAGTGATGAATCGATCATCAAAAAACACTGGCTAATTAGTTTTCTGTTGATCAACTAATCAATTAATCTACCAGTTGTTTGAGCTGCTGTTTCCTTTGCACGTACCTTCCAGGTAGGCAAAGCGGCCGTACTCCTTGACGACAGCAGGTTGAGCTGGCAGCCCCCCGTCCTCGCTGCGCACGCCCCCGCTGACGTCAGCATCCTCCGACAGCTCTGTCCACACCGTCCCTCCGTCCGCCACAAAGTACAGCTCATTAAACAGGGCTGACTTGTACCAGGAGGGGAGAGAACTGCAACACACAGACGAACGAACAAGCCAAGATGACAGGAAAACATGTAGAAGTTTTCATAAATGAAAGACAGGATGTCTCCGTTACTGACTGGTATTGAATTCATTGTAATTTATCATCACTTTGGATAAACTAGTGTTCATTTCTCATTTAACCTCCAGAGCTTTCAGAACAGCAAAGTACCTGTCCTGTAGAATGGGTCTTTGCCACTCCTCAATGCTCTTTTCCCACTGTCCGTAGTGTGTTAGGGCATAGTGACTGAGTGAGGGGGACGCATCCCCTTTCGTCCCGAAGTACCGAGCGTATCTCCTGGAAACAGAGAAGGTGACACAAGGACACTGCATGATCATGAAAAAACGCAGCGAATAAAAAACAAGAGAAAATGTCGTATTTTGATTCATCTGAAAACGTATCTTAAGAGGTCTAACTTCTGCATAAAAAAGGAATGATCACATACAGCCAAAGCCTTTGTTAAAGGCAAAATACTGTGTGTTTCCTTTTGTACTTGATGTACCTGATGTGTTCCCTCTCCCGAGATCCGAAAGTGATTTTCGGCATGTCCCAGGCCAGGCAGAACTCCAGGGTGTTACGGCTTTGAGCTGACACCGAGCAGCCCACAGCCAACGCTGCCGCCACCTTCTCTCCTTTATTCGTCGGTGGACTGGATCCTGCACAGGTAAGCAAGGGATGTTAGTGCAAATGCAAAACTATATATCACATAGCAAGATCTGACAAATGACTGACACAAGAGGACTGTGCAAAAATAAGGAAAAAATGAGAAATGCAACTAAGTGCAGGCTGTCAAACAGCTTACATTCTACTTTTAAATCTCAGACTGGTTTATTGGTCTGCTCCAAATTTTTAATGCAGAAGTGATGTGTTGCTGTACATTTCTTCCAGTCTACTTCATCTTTCCACTTCTTTTTTACGTCACTGTTGAGCAACTCCCTCCACAGTCTGTTTATAAGCACCGACCTGTAGGGGAGTCCAGTCGTCCGTCAGTGATGAGGTCAGTCCACAGGCTGCTGCAGGTTCCCTTTGGACTGAACGCTGTCTGGTGACTGACTTCCCTGTCAGGCTGATAAAATGATAAAATTTGCACACAAACATACACACATTCTGTTGGTAAATCTAAAACTTGAGCACAGATTTCACAACCAGCTGATTATTAGAAATCCACTTTAAGATACAAAGACTTTAGTGACCAATCCTGTTTATTCCCTCTGAATTGTTTCTGCAGCAACCTGCAACCTCCCACAAAAGCCCTGCTGGTGTTAAAACTATAACCCCATAAATCAAACCTGTTCTCGGGCTGCGATGCACAGAGTGTAAGGGTTCACCGCAGTGCAGTGATGTAGCAGGACCCCAGACACCGCCTCTCCCTCCTTCTCCAGGTGGAATGGCTCATTCCAGTGTCCCCCACCCTTGTCGTCCTTGTGTCCTGACCCGTTGACCATGGTGAACATGATGGAGACATCCAGAGCGTAGTCATTCTTGTTCTCTATGTCCCACACAAATACTGCCACTGGGAGACTAGAATCCTGAGAGAAAGGAGATCAAGTCAGTACAAACCATCTAAAATGTGTCTTAGCTGAGGGGCAGGTATGTGGTAGTATCAGCTTGTTCAACACTGCTTAAATGTCCCATAATATTTGCTGCAGTGACCTTACCACACATGTTTGCATATTATCATGGTTTAAAATACTGATAGCAGCTTTTCTAATCATATCGCAGCCTAAATTGTTAACAAAAACACTTCATCAAGCCTGTTGCAACTGCAAAGGTCTGACAGAAGTACTGCATTTCTGCTGGAATGTATGAAATGCAGGGTTGGCTCGGTTACCCGGTAGTCGTGAGGAATGACGGGGGAAATCTGTCTGCAGGTTAAGGTGACATTCTGTCCCGGGAGGTTGTAGACAGTCCAGGCACGTGGGTACAAGGCATGATAGAAGGCGTACTCTCCGCAGTAGCCCCAGTTCCAGCCCTGTAATGTGGGAGGACGCTCTACAGACAGCACCTGCTGGTAAACCGTTTGCCCACCACGACGCAAACACACTGTAAACTAAGAAAAGGAAAAGGAAGTAAAGGACAGGTGAACACAGCTTTTTTTAAAATCATTTGTTCATGTGCAGGTGAGGAGATTAGATTTTATTCATTCCCAGAAGTTGGTCATTTACTTCTTTACTGTAAATTGCCCTGGAGAATCATCAACTTGGAAAAATGTACTGTACCCTTCAATGAGTTTTTATGAAACCTGAACCAGCTCAATGCAGACTTAACAGGCCACAGGAGCGACTGTTAGGCTGTTTGTGCAGAGATTCATATAAGTAAGCAAGCCATTGCACGGGACATAAAGGGGCCAAAATATAAAGTCAGATAAATATACTTTAACCAAGTCATTCTTTATAATGTGGTGTGCTTTCACATGAGTTACAGTCTATTTAAGAGCCCACATACCTGGTTTGCTGTGACAGTTTTATAGTGGTACATCCCAGGGTTGAGTTGCCACCTGCAGAATTCCCCCCGCCAACCTCTCGTGATGGTACCGCCTCCAATGCCGCCAAGTGGAGCACCTGCAAATTACAGTATGGTGTCAACTTGAGCAAACAGCCAGGGGCAGAGATTAATGGATAATCCACAGCTACTTGAAAGGAAAGTCTGTGTGTTTGTTTACCTCCTATGTCGGATTACAAAATATTACATATATATGCAGCAACTCAGTTCAAATAATGTGTCTACATCAGACCCCTTGTCACTCTTAAATTTAGCTGTTAACATGTAACCTAAGCAGACTCTGCTGTGAAATAGACCTGAACTCACCATATATTTGACGCAAGGGTTGTGCACCAAACATATCAATGAATGGAGCTTTCTTTTCCACCTGGGTCTTCTTGTACCACCATTTTAGATACCTGAATGAACACATAGAGTGTATGCAGCCATCATACAATCATCAAGCATGAAAGTAAATCAAGATGGCTGAAAACAAAGGGATGAAATCAGTATTTAGTTGCAGCACAGTCAGACATGACCTGTGAAGATAGCATGGACCCTAACTGCAGTCATGTGTCTTCATTTTCTAATGAGCTAACAATGAACCATCACATGCATGTAGCAAACATGCTTCTTTTCTCCTCACTTGTTTAAAGGAAGCTGTTTTCAAGCCTTTAGGGCTCTGAGCCAGAGCTGAAACCACCAGAGAACAGTCTGACACACCAGAGAGAAAAGAGGGAATTGTGCTACTGCATAAAGGAAGCGCTTGTAAGATGAGGGTCTAATGAAGTCAAAATGGCAGCTTCACTTTATCTGAGTGATGTTATCAGGGTGAGTGTGTGTGTCTAGGTCTATTTACCATCATGCCAGGGTTGCAGTGTGGAGTATTAATTAGGCCATGTTACAAACAGCTCCCGGAGTCCAAGGCCAGAGGTCTGAGCTCTGATCTCAGACACGGTAGATTATCTGCTAATATGCTGATTACAGTATAAAGCTGCTGTTTTCAGTTGAGTTTTATTTCAGTAGACGGGTCATTAGTTCACCACATAACAGACTGCAATGTTCGTTATGCCCTTCATTACACTTAGCCTGCATCATTTTAACTTTTAGCTGAAACCCTGAACATCCAGCTCCATCCAGCTAGTTCCTCTGGTGTATTTACTCCAGGTGAGGCTCCTGGACTTTCAAAGGTCCTTGAAGGGTCTCGACAAAATTAAGGATGCAAATAACATGCTTATGTCCCACTGCACAAAATGATCCCAGAATATCTGCAGCAAGCTGATGGGTTGGTGAACGGCACCAATGAGTAAATGCTTACTTTGTTACTTAGTTTCTTCTTAGTTTCTTCTTTCCTGTTAGCTGCTCAAAAACCCAGACAGCTAAATTTGACACTGGGCAAAAGGGGACCAAAATACGTGGCTCAGTGCTGAAACTGAACAACCAGCAACTCTGTTACTGACATCACCATGGATCATGTTTACTCCCTCAGCAGTCTGTGGCCTAATGCAGATTTGTTTAGGTTGACATTCAGGAGTCCCTCAACAGGAGGAAACCAAAGCTTCAAAATAACTGCGTTTCAAATGACAGCTTCAACAAAGATTTCTGTGTTGCTGGTAAAACAGGATTTTCACGAGGAAACCACTCAGACCCTGGAACATCTCTTCTTACAATCAGCTGTGAGTGTAGAAGAATACTTACCACACCTATTCATTTCATTGTTCCTAACAGCTAATGTTTTATTCCATGATACTTTTTTATGGTGTTACTGGAGGAGGCCTTCTTGTGCTGTAAGAAGCACCGGTATAACAATCTAATATTCACATAGCCCATTAACTCCACAGTATCTGCATCATAAAAAGCTGAACAAGGAGAGCCATAGATTTGCACCAAACCTCAAGATATTGTTTCTGCACCAAAATAATAAATAACGTTTCCACCACAACTGCGAGGAAGGAAGGGTTGTCCCAGATACTGCACTGCCTGACTGTAGTGCCAACAAAAAATTCACAGGAAAGCTCAGTCCAGAGAGACAACAATGGTCTGCCGACATGAGTGGGATCAGTTAAAGCGAGATATTTGAAGCCATAGCACCAGGCACTATTATCTTGATGTTCTGCAGATCAGCTGGAATGTAAACTATTGTCTGCACCCTGATCTGCATCTGTGAATACAGGCCAACCTGGATCTAACCTGTGAATGCCCATGCTGCCATCTTATTCATCTCCAGAGGCTACATATTAGCATTGCTTAAGGGAGCTCAACAGTGAGGCAGAATAAGGCTGAACAATCTGGTTTTATTTTCCCTCAGAGCAAAAGCTGAGTTCCTTCAAAAACTGTATGCAAGTGTACCTATAAGAATTGATGCTGCTTTGAAGGCAAAGGGTGATTTGATTACGATTTTTCTTTTGTGTGCTCACGTTGCATTTTGTAAATTTATAAAAATAAACAATTATTATTTAGATTTTTGACAGCATTCTTAGTTTGCAGCACTTTTCACACCTGCCTGAAACTATATATTACAGTAGTTACGTGTGCAGTCAAGCTTTTCAGTGGTGGTAATTAAACATTGTGTTACGTTTTAGTAAACCCTGCAATGCCTCAACTCTCACAGAAGAGCTGAAGGTGTGGCTCTACCCAGGTTTAATACTATTCCCATTTTTCCCATTCATACTATGTAAACCACCCCCTCCTTCTGCAGGGTGCCTGATCATGTCGTGATGAACAAGTCGACCGAGACACACCCGGGATGAGAAACATCAACATTTTTTGTGATGGCCTAAGATAAGATGGCAGTGTGTGTTTTTACAAACACTGTGGCAGGTTTCTTAAAAAATGAAGCAAGTTTGTGGTTTAACTGTTTGAACATTTGAATTTTGGGAACTTGCTTGATTGATGTCACTGTTCACAAGATATGAGGAAATAAAACTTAAATGAGCTGTGTTAACAATATAAAAAAGTAACTATAATAAGTAAGCATTCTGATAGGTACGAAAGTATATTAAAAGCTTGAGTTACTCCAAGTTACCACCTATTTTTTTGGCTTTCACCAACACCAGACACTCTCTGACACACAGCCATGGACTCCACACTCAAACCATGCTCTTAGTCAGGATTGAAATGAGAGAAAGTGATGCTGGCTGTGCACCTCAACAATCTACTAAAGCTGTATTACTGTGCGACAGCAGGCTGTCTGGAAAACAAACAGGACCAGATCAACCAGATGTTGAAATCTGTGCTGCATTTTTCCCCCTGTAACTGTAGGGTGACACTTTGGCTACAGAGACTTAAGCTGTATTCCCAGGCAGCTTTACAAGCACACCAGCATATCCTCATATCGTAACCTTCCTGCCTTTATTGCTGGAAAAGTTTTGAAACCATGGAGGAGTAAATATGCTGCAACTTGAATTTAAAGCTGACCTTGGACCAGAGCTCATAAACCACTCCTCATGAAAAATGGTCTTTGAATTTGCCACATTCTTTGCGGTGAACGTTTAATGCCGGTATGGCAACACCAAGGCCAAAAAACACAGGGAGCTATCATCTGCACTTCAACAAAATGACAGAGCACATGGCAAAACAACCTTTGACCCCATAAATCAGGTGCTTCTCCTATCTGTGCGCAGAGATAAACACAAAAAGACACAGCAACTCAATCAGCCTGCAGAAAACGAACAAAGGTAATAAGCCATGACCGTAAAGCACAGGAGAATTAACTGGTATAATACAGTTTAAAAGCTACTACTGTGATGAAAGCTGAAATGTATCTGTTAGCTGCAAATTAAACTTCCTCAATTCAATATTTTTTATCACTGTAGTGTGTGTGGAAAATACAACATGATAGCTTGTAGAAATGCCAACCATTTTAAGGCTTGCACTTACACCTGCTCTCTGGTTGCAGGCTGTGAAATATGACACTATAGTGTAAAGCCTCCCCAGGTACTCCACCTTGGAAACATGCACATGGGTAACACGGTATAGTGCTATGAAATATGGAGGTGTAAACTGTAAACAGCTGGTGTCAATAGAGGATTAAATAAACAACCGGCTGTAAAAATCTCTGTTTTATCAGCATCTCCTCACACTGAAGGGCCAGAGTGAATGACTCACCTGATTCCAAGTCCAAGGTGCTCCAAGACGTTGGACAGTGAGACATCTTTTGCTTGAAAGGGCTTTCTCTTCTCCTTGAACTCATGTGCCAGGCAGATTCGCCAGCCCTCCTTAGCCACTTCATATCCCATGTCCTTGGAGACATACCTACTCATGAGGTCCGCTGTGGATTTCTCACCCCACTCTGTTGTCATTTTAGTAGGACACCCAGCAGCAGGGAGCTTGTAGTAATGAATGGGAGGAAGAAAACACTTGTGGTTGCAAACAGGGAGTTGTCACCACCCTTTGTCAACAGAGTCAGTTTATTGTGCCTTCAGCATGGAGCAAAAACACTGAGGTGCTGACTAAATGTATCCCAGAGATCTGTAAATAGGCCAGTAATCTACAAAGAGTCATTCCTGTGGGGTGAATCGGTTCTCACCTGTCAAACCTGTCAAATGTTAAATAATTGCTCCTTCAGGCAGGAGGTTCCAGTACCACTGCCCACAAGAGCATTTAGCCCCTATAGCTCCAGTATGTTTATATTCTTGAGAATTGCAACATAACCTTCCGGATTCGTGTTTTTACAGATGGCAGACCTCTTGCAAAGAGTCCGGATGCGTCTGTGCTGTCAGGAGCTGTGGTCGGATGCATGGATGACAGCTGAAGACCCACAGTAAATACTGGACTTGCCGATCTCTCTCATTCAGTCGGGCCCCTACAATGAGATTAAACAAGATAGAACGAAATGCTTAAAACTCGATCACGTTTACCCGGTGAACAAAAGGAGGGCCGGCATTAAGCATCTCCGTAACCGGCAGTTAGCTGCAAAGCAGCACAGCTGATAACATTTTATCACCGTTATAATTAATTATGTAACGCTGCTTATCATCCTCTTTGCTTTAAGGCAGAACCAATGAACCAATGGTAACTTTAAAAGCAAACTAGTCATTAACTAGAGGAGAGAAGTGATTATTATTTTTTAAATACCGGAGAGACGGCGTCATCCCTCTACCGCTATTATCCGTCCACTCAGCCCTGTAGCTTCTGCTAGCACGGCACCCAGTATGTAAATGGTTTACATTTGCTGCGAGTGTCGCATATTTTTTGCCCGTAAATTGATCTCTCGGGTAGCAATTTCTCTCCAACTAACTATGGAATCCGCCCCACTTAAAAAAGTTGCAGATCCAAACTTCAACCAAGGGACTAATATTTTATTAAATTATAAATCAAAAAATGGCGTATTGTTGTTGGCTTTTGTTTTAGTCAAAATCAGGAACCAGCCTAAAGGTAAATGGTGCCTGACAGACTAAATTCAGGGCTTTAAAATACAACCAGCCAGCAAAGCGCTGCTAAGGCTGTACCATTAGAAGTAAGACGGGGGTGGTAATATTCGTGTCCATTTAATAATTTCAACTTAGTTGACAGATATCCGCAAATTTTGGTAAATATAAAAGTTTCATAGAACTAATACGACAAATACTGTGGAATGCGTGATGTTAATACACAAAATTAAAGGTTATTTGTAAATATTGAGCTTACGCCTCCCGATCAGTTACCATAGCAACAGTCCAACTCTCGTTAACCGTGCCACGGAACGTTTTTTAGATGGCCGAACAAAAAACATTACCTGAAATTCTGCGCTGGTGTTTTCGTCTTTAAAACATATTTTAATTTTTGATTTTTATACCCCTGTGACGGTAAACAGAAACTAAACTTCAAAATATTCACGTTTTATGATAGTTATTTTTTATTCTTCAAAAGTTTTATTTTCTTTGGTTTGTGATTGGTCGTACAGCAGCGGATATCGTTGTTTACTGTAGCTGGAATGCTAGCTAACTACTTACGCTATGTGTAGTTCTTCTGGAAAGACGGTCAATTTTTGTATTATTCTATTTGAAAAGTACAGTTAGGTGCGTTTTGGAATAAGACATCGTCGCTGTCTTGCCATAGTATCGTTTGAGGCCAAGGTATGTGTCTAAATTGCGATTTAAACAACAGTAGACAGGATTAATCAAGTTAACTTCTGTTTGCAGTTTTGACTGCCATAACGTTAATAATACATTTATGCACACACAGTAGTATTTTCTTGCTGGAATTACAAAACAAAGTAATTCGGACTGCAGTGCAGTTTGCTCTCCGTGTTAGAGGTTGGATCTTTAAATTGGTAACATGGCGTTGTTGGTTTCTAATGTTACAGATGATCGAGGTGGTGGCCTCCATGGCCCGAGGCCCCGTGTTTCTCGCCGGGGAGCTCATGGAGTGTCTCATAACTTTCACCAATCCAATGTCTCACCTCTCTACCTCTGCCAGCAGGTGTGTGAACTCATTTCTCCTATTCACTGACGTTGGCTTTTTGTCCAGATTTTCTTAAAAAGAGTGAAAGATAAAACTGTAATCCTTCATGTCACTATATACACGGGACCTTTGAAAAGTGTGATGCAGGACAGTTCAATTAATCATTAAACCAATCACCCTGCAAGTCCTTGTGAAACCCTTGTTTTCCCACTGTCCCAGTGAGATGCTGGCATGGGCTAGTGCCCAGATCCACTGTCAGTTTCATGCCAGTGAGAGCAGAGTGGCCCTGCCTGCACAGGGCAACAAACAGGATGTCCAGGCTGAGAGTGACACAGTACTCATTCCAAGCAGAGGTAAGCATGGGGAGGGAAAGATGGATCCTGAGATAAATTGAAATTAAATACTCCATTTGACTCCATTTCTTCTACAGGAGAGCGAGGGCAATGTGTGCTGGATACTCCACCTAAGATACTATTCTGTGACCTGCGCCTGGACCCTGGGGAGAGCAAAACCTGTATGTGTGTGCATGTGTAGAAATAGAAAAGTTAAATCTACTCTTTCAATAATTAAATTACAAAACCGTTGTATTGTAGCATTTTTAAATGTTTCATAACTGGTACCTTTTCCCAAGTAGTATTTGTAAAATTTATTTAAAATAAATAAGTGAATCACATATTTATTTTGTGTGTGTGTGTGTGATTCAAACAGTCTCACATGCTTACTCACCGTCCCACAGATTCATACAGTGAGATCGTACCTATAGATGGTCCTCCAAGTTTCCGTGGTCAGGCAGTGAAGTATGTCTATAAACTGACCATCGGCTGCCAGAGAGTCAACTCTCCCATCAAACTGCTCAGAGTTCCCTTCAGAGTGCTGGTATTGCAAGGTGAGATCAATTTTGACTGCTTTTTATTTAAATTTCTGGCATTTTGCACAGCAAAGCTTCCAGTGCTAATGAGTTGTATCACTTTGAAACCAGGAGTGGTGAAATGTTTATTTCTGCTTTAACATGGATTTGGAACAGAATGAGTAAAGCTGCAGTGACAACCAGATAAAGGCTGGTAATAATTCTACTACGATCACATTCAAATCTCAAATGTTGACTTTTTCCTGTCTAACCTGTAGGCATGCCAGAGCCTCCATTTCCCCAGGATGAGGAGGTCTCTCCCTCCAACCCGTTCCTGGAGGAAGAGGAGGCGAGCCGCAGGGATGCTCGGCCTTTGGAGAGGGCACTGGACTTGCTGATGGTTACCACCTCAAGACGCTGCTCCCGTGAGTCAAACTCTCTGTTTTCTCTGCCATTTTCTACAGCAGGTTTTTTTAGATTTATTGTCTTTTTTTTATTGTCATATTGTTATTTGAAATTGTACACTCTTTCCTTTGAGGCATCTGTTACCCACAAGTAAAAATTAAGTTTACTGAAGGAAATAAAACAGTTTCCTCACTTGCTTAATTGCTGCATCATGTCATTAATTTGTGTGTTTTTGTTAGCCAGCAGAACAGTTAATTTCAAGTAAGATTTGTCATGTATTTGACAACAGATATGAACGTGTACTGACAGGGAAAGTAATTTCATACAGTAGTAAATGTAAACTAGACACAAATATTAACAGTAGTTCAGGCTTTATAACCCTAAAAAATTGTCAACTAATATCCTAAACTAATAACTGATATCCTGCTTTTAATATTCTTTTCTGAATTATATGGTCCACAGTTTTTTTGTTTGTATGTCCACATTTGACATGTCCTCCTTTCACTTCGTCCAGATATGTTTAATATCACCAATATGCGTGGAAAAGTCGCAAAGTTCTGCATCTTTAAGAGTGTGTACAGACTTGGGGAGGACATCATCGGCACGTTCAACTTCTCAGAGGGCGACATTCCCTGCTTGCAGGTATGTTTGCTGCTAATCTGCAGTGCTCGAATGATTTTCGTTTAGTGTGAATTATAATATCTTTTAAATGTGTGTGTGTGTGTGTGTGTTTGCTTCCTAGTATTCAGTGAGCCTTCAGAGTGAGGAGGAGATCCAGCAGCAGTACCAGCGGCGTCCCGGGCAGGCTGTCAGTGTGACTGGGCACGGACGACACCTGGAGTCCTGCCTCCACACAGCTTCCAGCCACTTCTCCCTCCCCATCCCCCTCAATGTCACTCCGGGTTTCAGCACAGACATAGGTCAGTCACCAGTAGGCTGAAACATGTCTGTCTCTGTCATTTGTGACATCTCGTGTAATATTTCAGACACCACATTTCAGATATTATATTTTTACCTTGATCAAATATGTTAACACTTCAGAATCAACAGAACAGAACAGAACAGAATCAACTTAACCAAAACTTTTAACTCTGTCCGTCCAGTGACCCTGAGGTGGCGCCTGCACTTTGAATTTGTCACAGCCCAGGAGCCGATGGAACCACCCACAGTTCTGCAGAACCAGTCCGAGGTCACAGTTTGGACGGGGACAGAGCATGTCGAAGTGGATACCTTCAGCTGGGATCTGCCAATCAAAGTCCTGCCCACCAATCCGGCCTTGGCCTCCTACATGTCCCACTTTACAGGAACCAACAGCATTAATATTTGACTGCTGCACGTGTGAGACTGTGAACGTATTTCTGATGGTATGTGTGGATGTTTGAATGTGTATGTGAGTGCGTTTTTTTTTCTTTTCCAGATGAGAAATATCAGCACGGAGGTGCACATTTCAGGAACAAAGGAACATTTTTTGTTGTTGTTGTTTCTATTGTCTATGCAGAGCTAGTGATGGGTTCCATATGTAAAGTATCCAAATGTCTTTTTCAGAGTTCCTTCTTGGACCTTATTGACTTTATGGAGTGAAATTCTCTGTGGTTGCTGTGCTTTTTTTGTATTTATTTCTTCTCTTTTATTCATGCACACACTTTTTCTTTTTCATTTTATGAAACAGCTGTTTCTTACCCAAACTATTTTTACTTTTTAACGTTTTTTTTCTTTCAGCTTGAGCAAATACTGTATTGAAATGTAAATACTACAAGAGAAAAATGGATTAAAAGTGTGATTTTAAATTTGACAGATCATGTGTGAGGAAGTCATTCATTCCTTCACAAAACCATCCTTTTGCAAAGAAGATTTTTATTTGGAGGGTAAATGAGTTACAGCAGAGGACAGGTCAAATTCAACAGGAATAGTTACATATATATTAACGTATGTATATACTGTATTTGCTTATATTTACAATAAGTTGTTGGGTAAATTAAAGAAATGGCATTTGGCTTAACATAAATGTCCCCAGAAATATCCATATGTGCAGGATCTTTACCTTAACAGTCTGTAAGAACAAAGCTGTGCAACTTCTGCTTCTGTTAGTTTGTAGCTGAAAGCAGCCATTATAGTAACAAATACCGAACACAAACTGAAAATGAAGTTTCATTTAAAGAAGACAGAATTTAACGTGAGACATCATTTGGTACTGACAAAATGCTTTGTGGGAAAATACTGCATTTTTACCTCAAAATATTTTCACAGACTCACATTTCCTTCACTGATGATACAATCCAAAAATTACAGCTGCTGTTAAAAGTTTTACATTAGTACAGTATGTATATAAAAATGGTTACTGATATTTATGGTGAGTATTGATTTCACAGGAAAACAGACTGAACAGATAACGGCCGGACTGTTTTCTACTCGTCGAGCTGGTGCTGCAGCTGAAGTGACCCGTGGCTGGGGTCCTTGATGTCCTCACCTGGAGAGCAGGGCAGGCGGGGGTCGGCTGTCTGGACCAGGGACACCTTGCAGGTCACTGGCTCCACCCGCACCTCACACCACGCAGGGAAATCCACAGGCCGATGCACACTGGATAGTAATCAACGTAAAGCGGAGGGGTTTTCAGGCTCTATTACTGTCCGCTTTATTCTTTGTAACGTGGGCTGTAAACTCCTGACACTGTGAGAACCAGTTTCTTCCGCGGTTCAGCAGTGTCACAGCGATGAAAATCAACAACCATCGCCAGAGGTCGCAGGCCATGATGTTGATCTTCCAAAACAATCAACATTTTCAAGAAAAGAGCCTAAGTAAAAGCTTACAAATAGTTGCTGAGCGCTTAATGCAAGTTGTTGAAACCAACTAAGCACATTTATGCAAGTGCTGTATTATAGTGGAGTTTGAGGTACTTGTACCTTACTTGATTACTTCTATTTTACACTACATTTAACAGCTACTAGTTACATTTAAAGTTTTGCTATTACATGTGAGCATGTAATCAGCTTATGACACGTATTTTAAAATATTATATGTTATTACTGCTATTTCTTAAACGTCCAACAGTATATGAAAGAGTTCCACTGAGTATGGGAAGATGTTGTATTCATAACACGATAATGAAATACTCTAAAAATGTCAATTCTGCCTCATGACTACTTTTACTTATAATACTTACAGGTATATTTTGCTGCTGGTGCTTAAGTAAAATTTTGAAAGCAGGGCTTGTAACAGAATATTTTTAAAGCTGCTTTCACTCAAGTAAAAAGTCTGAATTACTTGTACGTTGCAACATAAATTTTCCTGTGAAGACACATCAATTCATATCCACTACTATGAAGTAAATTTTGCTACTCTGTTCAGTCTACGTTCAGAGCAGTAAGCGTGGGCATGTGGACACCAAACCACACAGGTCGTTTGTGTACTCACGTCTCGCAGCAACCAACGCCGACAGGCTGCAGACAGGTACACTGCATACAAGCGTCGTCCATCCAGGTTTCGCCAAGTGAGTAGTGCCTCCCCTCGAACACGCACAGAGCTGGAACAATACATGGTAGTCAAATGTGAACTCAGAGATGAGGTTATAGACATTTCATCAGAGGATGGGATCTCACCTCTGGAGTTGAAGTGGCACTCCATGGGCGCAGCAGACCCGCCGCTGATCCACAGAAGAAACCCCGCAGCTGCAAGCACAAAGTTAACCCCGGCGAGCTCCATCTTCATCTGGTCGGCCTCTGGTCTCCTTTCTCATTTTGCTCCCTTATTTATACATCCTGAGGCTTTATGACCACGGTGTAGAGGTGGGGTCAGCGCCGTCATGTCATCAGGCCTGGCTGAAGAAGGTGTCAGTCATGCCATCCATGGGGAATGAGGAGGTGGTGGTTTTTGCAGAGGGGGTGTGGGCTGGTGGTAATAAGAAGGGAATTTTGTATCTTGGCGCTGTTTTGGGTGCTCTGGAGATCACCTCGCTGCGCTTCAGCAGGCATGAACCTCTAAAGTGATAGAAACAATGACACATCCAATCCAGTGACTAAGAGAGGGTAGGAGAGAGGTGAGATGGAGGGCAGGGGGAGAATGGAATTATTAAGCATGATTCAACACCATTCAAACACTCACATGGTTCTGTCAGCCAGGTCCAGCAACTGAAGACGTGACTAATGCACATGTAAAACACATGTCTGAACACCACTCTGTGACAACATTTCACTTAACATATCTATGAGCAGTGTGTCAGTTCTACATTTCAGTTTTTCTACGGATGATACAAACAAGATACAACTTTTTCCTTTAAGATGCTGATTTTTTGCACAGTAGCACACAAGCTGTTTCCCACTGTTCCAGTCCTCATGCTAAGCTGAACTAACCTGGTGACTTGGACAGCTTGATTTTACTACCTCCAACCAAGAAAATTAATAAGCTTTTCTCTAAATGTTGAATTTTTCTCTTAGGAACTGCCTTTGCTGCCCTTCCCAAGTCCAGGAACAAACTATGTTAGCGCAACTTTCTCATCACAAGAGACAATTGCTAAATCTACATTTTCTTGTGTGCATATTTTGACTTCTAAGTATGCATCTTCAGCCCCAGAGATCCCTTATCCACTGAACTCTGGTTTGCTTTAACCTGTGTGCATTTCTGTAATCATTGTACTCACAAGTTCACCCCAGAGAAAACGAGAGAAAAAGAAGTAAAATGTCAAAAATATAAAATGAACTGAACTGATAGTGCAGGGCTGCCTGGGCCAATAAAGTATTAGCTCATCTTCTTCCAGTTGTTTGCTATCTGCAGCTTGAGGTTTAAGATCATTGTAAAAATCCTCTCAAGCCTGTCACAGGAGGCCCCGGAGCCCCATAACCTGGTGTGTTACGTTCCTTTCCTCTGGTACCCCAACAGTAGTTGAAGAGTGTTGACAGGCCTCCCTCATTGGTCAGGGACGCTTCTTCATTCATATGACTCACAGTTGCCTCTCTTGCTGCAGTGCTGATTAATATGAGTTTTAAACAGATCACAACTGATGGCAGAGATGATGCTTCGTTTTATTCAGATACTGTTTTAGATAATGGAAGATGGTTTAACGGCAGATGTTCTTCCATAAGCTCAGCTTGGGTGGTGCTGACCGCTTCTCACACAAGACACCGATGGTGAGTTCACACTACGTTGTCGCCAGCGTTGATGAAAAGGGAGGACCTCACCAAAACAAAAGATGAGGATTTTCCTGTCACACACCCGCTGCCTTTCACGGACATGCTTTTAATGGTTGACAAGTGCATTTTAATTTAATAAAAGCTAAAGGGCTGTCATCATGTTTGATGTCTTTAATCTTTAATAAGAGAACTGTTACGCTGGGACTTCTTCATATTAAAGAAATATCTTCCATATAGACAAACAGACTAAGAGTGTCCTAAGAGGCTCAAAAACTCATGCTGTAAAAATGTCTCTCTTTGAAATAATTAATCCTGAAGAATTAATCATAAATATAAAAAGTAGAAGACAATTTTCATGAGAATGTCTAATCTGTGGTTTCACATTACCTGAAATGCTGGCCATCAATTTATAACACTGTCTTTAGTTTTAGGGGAGAAAATTATATTATGATACCATTGAAACATCTGCTTTACCAATAATAGCAGCATTAATAGCCTAGAAATATAGGATAACTTAATGGTTATTATTTGAGTAGTATTTTCAGGCAATAAATATAGTTATGTATTAAAAGTACTGGCAAAAGTACAAGTAAAAGATCCAATATTCAAAAAAAAAAACAAAAAAAAAAAACAAAAAACAAACAAACTTGAATTTCCCTTAGGATCAATAAAGTATCTATCTATCTATCTATTCAGTATTTTCAGTATTTTTCCTACTATCTGATTTTTTTTTTACCTGATAGCCTATAAATTAATTTTAAAAAACGTTCCACCGTGGCTTTGGTGTGGAAATATGCTAATTAACTAGTGACTAAAGTTATCAAATAGAACAAGTACAATAGTTACCTCTGGTTGAAAGTACATAGAAGCAGGCAATTGAAATACTCAAGTAAAGTACATGTTCCTCATAATGAAATAAATGCATTTAATTACATTCCTTCACGGGTTCAATTTTAAAACCCACCTGCCGCACATATTCCCATTAGTACAAAATGTTGCAAAACAGTTCATTATTTTCTAATTGCCCATTTTTATTGCCAATTCTCCGTCAACACATGTGGACTGTGCCTTTAATAAGCGTGCGGTAAACCCCGCCTTTTTCTGTACTTCCTCTTTGACCAAGTCAGACTTGATAAATCAACAAAAGATACAATGATTGCTAGTTCAGTTTCCTCACGTCTACTGCATCGATAATAGACTACTTTAGCCTGGCTGTAGATTCCGGTCGATTCTGTGTTGTTGTGTAGCTATCAAAAAACACCAAATCATGGCCGGTTAGACAGCCGTTAAAATAATGTCTTTATCGTGAATGTAAGCACACAAAGTATTTCTTTTAAACGTGTGCACACAGTAGTAGCGTAGCTGTCCGTGTGAGCAGCAGTTTGAACAGGGTTCTGTACAGTGTTGTGTTGAGCCGAGGCCTTGTCGCAACCATCCGCTCGCAAACTCTCAAATAACCGTCCGGGATTTCATGTTGAAGACGTCAGGTTTTTGGCTAGAATTTAGTGTTTTCCCGTCGGAAGATGGAAACTGATAAATTCAATTATGTTTACAGTTGTGATCTGGACATCAACGTTCAACTTAAGATGTAAGTTTTGTGCTTAAACGCTTTTGGCCAAGCGGTTGTGAGTAATCTGTCTTGTGACTTAAGGATGCTTGCTATATTTGTTGTGTGTGTGTGTGTGTGTGTGTATCTGTGCTTGTGTGTGTTTGGTCGACATGTGTGTAGTCGACTTGTGTTTTTGTTTTCACTTTAAGCTTTAAACTAATCTGTTTATCACAGTTTAATTAACAGACCAGTGAATGCCTCATGCCGTCATTGCAGATTGCAGAGTGATGTGTTAAAATGTGTTTATTCTGATCTTGTACTTGTATTAACCCTTTAGTCCAAGGACAGAAAATTAATATACAACAGTTCTTGATAGTTGACTATTGATATCGTTGACAAAGCTACTAAGAAACTGATTAATCGGTTAATGGAAAGAATGATTCATAAGCTCATCATATTTGTTTGTTTGTGTCCAAAATGTGTGTGGTATTTACTTTAGTAGTTTTACAGAATACATTATTGTTATTACACGATTATATTGCTGTATTGTTGATGAATTGGGACATTTGTTGTGTTTTATTTTTATTGTGTTGTCCTTTATTGCATTTATTGTATTTGTTAAGCAAATTTCCTGCGCTATTGGGACGATAATGTTACTATTCTGGTCATTGTAGGATATTTTGTTTTGTTGTCAGGCAGGTTACACATCATAGTGTTGTTTTTTCTTTCACATAAGAACAAAACAGAAATAAAACTGTACTTTCTCATGTCGATGAAGGAATCTGTGAGAATATACTGATACTTACATATTGATGTTAAATTTTGAAAAGTTTACTTATGTTCCTGTTTTATGTTACATATTGGAAATAGTGAAATAGTGTTAAGGCAAAGAGAGATACATGATGCTAGTTTAAGTTGTTTTCTCAATCATCACAGCCTCTAGTCTTTATTCTTTTGCAATTAGAATAGTTTCTAAAATGTAATCGAAAATTGCATTTAGCATTGCATTTAAGTGCAGTCTGTAAAAGCCAGGTTTAAGAAAATGTTATGAAGACACTTTGACGAACAGGTTTGAAATGTTGACTTAATAGTGAGAGGACAAGCTGAAGCACTACTGACAACATCAGCAAACGACATACTTGTTTCTCCTCCTCCTCACTTCTCTACCTTGTCTCTCTTTTCTCATCTCCCAGAGGCAGTTTAGAAGGAAAGCGAGAGCAGAAGAGCTACAAGGCCCTGCTCGAAGACCCCATGTTGCGGTTCTCTGGACTGTACCAGGAGAACTGTTCGGACCTGTATGTCACCTGTCAGGTGTTTGCTGAGGGAAAACCTCTCGCCCTGCCCGTTCGCACCTCGTACAAAGCGTTTAGCACACGTTGGAAGTGAGTATTAATCTGTCTCCTTTCTTTCCCGACTGCTTTGATGTAAAAAGTAAAACTTTAAGTTTTCTGTAATTTAAGTCTTAGTTTTTGTGATTTAGCCTCAATTTAGAAGAGACATTCCCCACAAAATCAAATTATAAACAACTTCTGTGTAATGTCCATTATAATATTTTCACCACCAAATATGAAATATTCCTCCCTGTCCTTTCTCAGAGTTTACACCAAACCAATAATAGCATATCCTTTCTCCTGCATCTTCAAATAAAAAGTTACGTTTCAGTTCCTCAGACCTTTATCTCCTTACACTCACTATATCCTGTACTCTGTCATCTCTCCTGCTGTCCTGTGCAGCTGGAACGAGTGGCTGCGGTTGCCAGTCAAGTACCCCGACCTTCCCCAAAGTGCCCAGGTTGCTCTCACAGTGTGGGACATCTATGGGCCTGGCAGAGCTGTCCCCGTTGGGGGAACCACCGTCTCCCTGTTTGGCAAATATGGGTGAGTCCAAGCTCTCTTTACTAGTTTTGCTTTTGCTTATGGAATGAAGCGGTTTTAGTTAATTTTTGAAACGCCTCCATCTGTGTTCTTCCAGTATGTTCCGGCAAGGGATGCATGATCTGAAAGTTTGGCCCGGTGTGGAGGGGGACGGAGGTGAGCCCACCACCACCCCAGGACGCACCAGCAGCAGCCTGACAGAGGACCAGATGGGCAGGCTTGCTAAGGTACAATAGTATGTGGGGCAGAGGATTGGCGAGTGAGGGGGAATTGTTTTAGTGTAGGCTAGCAGGCGGAGAGGGGAGGACTGAATAGAGGTTGAGAGAAGGGATGGGGGGAAAGAGATAAGATGGGGGGTGAACGAGAAAAATTGCTGGAAAAGGAGCAAAAGCATCCGATTCGTGTCTAAACCATCGTCTGTTCCAGGGCCCTGACCTGGAGGTACTCAGTAATGTGAGTACAAGTGGAAGAGTTAGTGTTGGCAATGCAGAATGTGTGCGTGTTTGTGTACTGTATGTGTGTGAAGAAGGCCTTGGTCCAAATGTATTTGCAAATAAATTTCATTACTTTCTTTTCATATTAGAACAATTCAGACTGTGTCAGGGAAACTTCATCTATGAAGTCCCTGAACATTTTGCATTGCTCTATGTGGGACACTTGTATGTTATTATAAACCCATTGAACGCATTTACAAATACATTTTTGACCTGGGTTTTTGTGTGAACACCTGTCTGTCAGGGTCTACGGCTGCGATCTTGAAAGCATCACACACACTGGTTTTTAAGTTTTCTGCTGTTGTCATATGTTAGTGTATGTTTTGTCAGTGTGTGTGCACGTTTTTCTTGTTTATGTGGACACAAGAAAATTATTTGTCAACTTGTTGCAGCTTATTGTAATATTTGGAAGAGGGCAAATGGGAGTTCATTTCATTTTAACATCATCTGATTTTAGTCACTAAATTCCCTAAACAGACTCATTGGTTCTTACATTTTTATTCTTTTGCAGTTTAAATCATATTTCAAGTTTTTGTCTAGGATGCTAGCAGATCACATGTTGTTTCATAGAGTGAATACTAATGCTAACCAGCTGAACTGTGGGCTTCCTGTTCATAGCCAAATGTGTGCTTACATTCCCGACACCCACACTGACTGACGAGTGGATTGGCTGCTGTGCTGACTGTGTAACTGGAGATGCGGGATTGGCTGCTGGCACTGGATTTGTGCATGATTGGTCGAGCTGTTTGCACATCA